>NC_064411.1:437500-625000 GCF_023375975.1 Astyanax mexicanus
AATCTGACTGAGCTTGAGCTGTTTTGCAAAGAAGAATGGGCATAAACTTCAGTCACTAGATGTGCAAAGCTGGTGGAGACATACCCCAAAAGAGTACTGACTTTTTACTTTTCAGTTTTTGTAAAAATGTCTTGTGTCATGCATAATTTTGTTTTCACTTCACAAATGTATACCACTTTATGTTGCTCTTTCACGTTAAATTCCAATGAAATCTATTTATTTTTGTGGTTGTAATGTAACAAAATTTGGAAAAGTTCCAAGGGGAATGAATACCTTTGCAGGCCACTGTAGCTTAATTGGGGTGAAAAGCAGGATAAATCTAAGAAAAATAATATGTTTAAAAAAAGAATTCTGCATTTTCCAGAATATTACAGCGCCGGTTGGCCTGTGTTTTTTTTGCTTGGACAGTCCGTGCCAACTCCAGCACAAATCAACCTCCATTAAATTCTGGAAGGATACCGAAAGTGCCAGTCTGCTCCAGTCTGTAGGCTCCTGGCAGCGGCGTTCAGCGAGGATTAGACCACCAAATAAGTGGAGGTGGAATTGCTCCAGCGTCCTGTCAGGTGTTAAACCTACAAGTTCTCACGCTCTATTAGCTCTCGGTCACAGAAACGATGGTGGAGGAATGCGGAGAGGACGGCCTCCAGCTGGAATTAATTCAAACATCCACTTTGCCAGCTCCTAAAGGCTTCTGTTCTCGTGGAAAAAGGGACAGTGGCCTCTGGCTCCGCATTAGCTTCAATGGACTTGATGAGATCATCAATAAATACTGGTACACCCTGTCTTCTGTACCACACTGGAGTGTGCTCTGAATACTGAGGCCTCAGTGTTCCTGACTCAGAGTCCCTTTGTTCACTTTGCTCTTTGTTTCTTGTGGTAACTTACAGCTGTCCAACATGTGTCATTTGGATCATGCACACCTGTGTACGTTGTTAGGTGATCTTTTGCGAGTCAAGGCCAGAGATGAAATCAACCATTATTTAGACAAAACCTGAGAAATTACCCACAATTCCCACAGTCCACAGCATTTATTAACTTGATGGCCAAAAATAGAGGCTTTTGAACACGGTGCAAGAGCAGGCAGAAACACAACTGAAACACAAGTGAGCTGGATGGAATATGCTAACGGTTCACTGCTAGCTGTTCCCACTTTAAAATAAGACTACCTTTATAAAGGGTTTATAAATGGTTAACAATTAGTTTATTATTGGTCACTAATTAGGTTGTAAATGCCTTACAAATCATTAATAACACAGTTATAACACATACGTAGAAAGAGCAAAAATGACCTGTTGTTTGTCAAATAGTGAACTATATCACACAGCCGTCTATATTGTTAACCTTTCTACGTATGTGTTATAACTGATTATTAATGATTCTTAAGGCATTTGCAACCTAATTATTAAGCATTAATAAACTAATTGTAAACCATTTATAAACCCTTTATAAAGGTAGTCTTATTTTAAAGTGGTACCAAACCCCTTAACAGGCCAGGATGTTTGTCTGCCTGATATTACACCACTAAATCTTGAGGATTTCTATTCAAGCATTACATACATAAAAAGCTTCCATGTTTAATAAGGAACTTTACTGAAAAGTATAATTGTATTTCTAATGGAAAATATTTTAAAAATATTTAAGTAAATCTGCTAATGTCAACATTTTATGAATAAAATCATAAAATTGTCTCTTTCCTGAACTTCATTTTAAAATAAATATCTTAAATCTTGAATATAAATCAAACAGTTAATGTCCTCCAAACCTTTACTTTCGTTATGGTTGTGTAGTCTATGTCTATTTTCAAACCTGCAGAATGTGGGTTGATTCTTGTTACAGTAAAAAGTGAACAGGCAGCTTCTCCAAATGACCTGTAGGAGATTTCAGAATGTAAATAAGTTATTTTACTGTTTTAATCACCTACACCTGTAGCCCGTACATGGTCCAAGGCATGTTAAGGGATTATTATATTCATTTAAAATGTCATGAACAATCCTTTATTGAGTTGATGAGCTGACGGGTCTTTTAAAGCAGGAGACACTCAGGCCAATAAGGAGGCCAGGGCTTTAACGATGCTGAGCTAAAACTAAAGCATTAGTAGCTAACTGCAGTTATCTAGTACTTTAGCTAAGGTTCTAGTGTTTGGTTAGCATCTTTCAGTGAAATAACTGAGACTTTTAAGAGTTTAGAGTTTTAAACATTGAATTGATCAAACATTAATTGTTCAATTCATATTGATTCATACATTGGGCCCTATCATACACCCTGCTCATCATACAAGGTGCGTCATGATGCTCGTTGCTATCTTACACCCCATCAACAGTCTATTTTCATGCCTTGTCTTCATGCTGGTAAAATAGTGTCAGAGTTGAGAAATAAATCTACACTGATGGGTGTGGTGGTCTGGAAGTGAGGTGTGATTATGTACACTTTTGGTGTACATTTCATGTGCTCCACTATAGGTGGCGCCCATGCTCATTACACACACACACACACACATTTCATGTTAGGCCCAAAACACACCCATGATTCATTTAAATAATTAATACATGCCTTATGCTGATTCTTCACTGCAGACAAGGTTTATAATAGAATATAATAAAGATGTGCAGGGTCACTGGTTATTGCAGGGCAAGACTTTATTACAGACTTTATAACAGTGAGGTTTGACAGAATTTGCATTATTACAGATGCTGAAGAAAATGAATATGACTAAAGCACACTGCGAGATATCATGTACATATCATGCATAAGCATTATTATTTAAAAGATTCAAATTACAGCACAAAAACAAGTGAAAACAGACATTTATCACATCAAGACATTGAGGATAATGCATTTCCAAGGGCATTGGAAAATATTCTGGGGAAGAAACAGGTTTGAACCTGTTTAACATCAGGATTTTAAGGGGTGTAAAGGGTTAAGGCACTTTCACTCTGATTGAGTGTTTTGAATCCTTGATCATGTTGCTTTTCCATCAGCAGCCGGAGTCTGAGAGAGAGCACAGTCGGCCATGCTCTGTTGGTCAGCACGGGCATCTGTTAGCTGTTGTATCAAAGCTGGGTTGCTGCGCTTTCCTCCGAGCACATTGCTGTTAGCTACCCAGTGATGCTACATCAATGACAGTTGGAAAAAAGGCGGAGTCTGACTCTCTCACGTGTATGGGAGGAGTTATGTGCTAGTGATCTTCACTCTCCTAGTGTTGGGGTATTATTAGTGATGAGCAGGAAGTTCATATGAATAGGGATTGGATAATTAGTCTTTCAAATTGGGTAGAAAATAGGGAAAATAGTTAAAATTCACACCACTGACCTTCAGGTGATTTGTGAGGCAGGCTTAACTCAGCACAGGGAGACTAAATGCAACCGAGGAATGTTAAATTTCACTTTTCTGCTAAACTACACGTTCAAATGTATTTTATTTATATACGTTTATTCATTAGATATAGTTTTAAAAAATATTTTTAAAAAAGTTAATCCTGTTTTAATTGGAGCTACTGTCTAAACTGTACAGAAAAAGCTTTCTACTAGATTTTGAAGCATTGCTGTGAGGATTTGATTGCATCGGAGCCTGGTTGCCGTTTCTGTTAGCATCATGGCTCAAGTTGTGCTGAGGCCGGCGTTTAGCATCATGCTAATCCATTCTAGCCTGGATGCTGTGTCTATTAGCATTGTGTCTCCAACTGTGCAAAGGCAAGCTGCTAGCATCATGCTAACCCATTCTAGCCTGGGTACTGTGTCTGTTAGCATCATGGCTCAAGTTGTGCTGAGGCCGGCTGTTAGCATAATGTTAACCCATTCTAGACTGGGAGCTATGTCTGTTAGCATTGTGGCTCCAACTGTGCCAAGGCAGGCTGTTAGCATAATGCTAACCCATTCTAGACTTGGAGCTATGTCTGTTAGAACTGTGGTTTCAACTATGCAAACTCAGGCTGTCAGTGTCATGATAACCCGCTCCAGCCTTAATGCTGTGTCTGTTAGCATTGTGTCTCTAACTGTGCAAAGGCAAGCTGTTAGCATCATGCCAACCCATTCTAGACTGGGAGCTATGTCTGTAAGCACTGTGGTTACAACTATGGCAATTCAGGCTGTTAGTATTATGATAACCCGCTTCAGCCTGGATGCTGTGTCTGTTAGCATTGTGGCTACAACTGTGCCAAGGCAAGCTGTTAGCATCATGCTAACCCATTCTAGACTGGGAGCTATGTCTGTTAGCACTGTGGTTACAACTATATCAATTCAGGCTGTTAGGAAAAACCCTAAAAAGTGCAGGGCATTGGGTCTCCAGGACCAGAGCTGAGAAATACTGCTCTTCCCAATATGTCTGAAGTCTGAAAACCACTCTGGATGATAAATGCATTAAAAAAATCAGTTTCATATTACCAGTAATCAGATCAGTGAGGTAAGTAGCAATATGCCGTAGTAACTGATCATCTGTCAGCCCTGCTAATGAGGTTTACAAACAGTTATAATCATCCTGCCCTTCAAAAACCAATGAGCTTAAAAGAGCATCTCTAAAGTAACGATGCATCAATAATCCAAATTCATATTGACACTTTTTCTTCTAATTGCTGCAGCCCAATAAATAATTCGCTGAATTAGCTCAGTATAGCAAAAATAGCTGAAGCAATGCTTTGGTATCACTGGATTTAAAAACCTGATACATCAAAAATTCTGTCCCATACCCAAAGAGGCAGTTTCCCAGACAGGGATTGGAAGTAGTCTAGAACTACACAGCATTTTACATGAATATTATTCATAGAAATGGCTTTATTCCTATTCCTTTCCAGGAAACTGACCCAAAAATTGTATCTGAGTTTTTGAGTATGGTACCGTATTTTTCGCACTATAAGGTGCAAAACTAGTGAGGAACAGTGGTGTCGCCATGGTTTCCTTCTAATTCACTGAGTGACAAGACATGTTAAGCTAAACTAAGTTAAGTAAACCTCTTTTAAAGTTAAATATGTGCTGGATGTTAATCTGCACAGATTTCTCTCTTAAAAAATGTTTATTTGGGTGAGTAAAGCGCTTCTGTTTATTTACAGTAAGCTTAGATTTCCAGTTTTCTACTAAGCTAGTGCTTAGTATTGTTAGCAGGCAATGCTAATGCTGCTCCAGCAGTGCTAGCCGGGGTTAGCAGCAGGCTACAGGCTGATAATACTCACCTCTAAACGGTGAAAGAGCTAGCACTTAGTGCGATTAGCGGCTAATGCTAATACTGCTCCAGCTGGAGAACTCGGAGTGGCTTTACTGCTTCTTTATACCTGACTGATAAAAATGTATACATAATGCGCACCGGATAATAAGGCACACTGACGATTTTTGGAAAATAAAGGATTTTAAGGGCGCCTTATAGTGCGAAAAATATGGACTATGAATAAATATGAATGTATAGTAAACAGTGCCCTGAGTCATTAATCCAATTCATCTAAATTCCTAAATTTGTGCACATTTTAAACACTGAATATTATTATTTCACCAGAGAAACACAACAGCTTATCCACCTGATGCTAAAATGTGATCGGCTAATGTTAGCCTTTAGCTGTTAGCCTTGCTCACTTCCCCCTGCTCACATCTTTAGCTATCTTACTCCCTGAGGTTGTGTTACCCTCCTGAGGATGCCGGCACAGACAAATATTCAATCATAAGGTCAGATTTTGGGGGAGTATAATATATAATCGAGACTGTGATGTAACAGTTTTGGGCTTTTGGAATTGGCTTGTTTTGTGTCCAGCCCAGAGATTAGTGTTTTAAGTTTAATGGTTTGCATCTATGTGCTCAGATTTTTGAAATGTTCCCATTTAAACATCGATTTCCAATAAAGAACACTTTAAATCTCCATGAGGTGGAACTAAAACTCAAAAAATGTCTTTTTAAAAATGCAGTTTATGCCCAAAAGGCTACAAACATCACTGAACCAAAACTACAATCTACAAGGACGAGTGGGTTAGGTTGCAGTTATTGTTGCTAAGGGGGTGCAACCAGTTATTATAAGGAAAGGGGGTAATTACTTTACCACAAGGGGGAAAAGGTTGTTGAATGTCTTTCCTTAATAAATAAATAAATAAATAAAATATCCATCACACTGCTCTGTTTTTTTTTGTTCCTGCAGAGTCCATTTTACGCATGATTAGGTTTTGCATTACTAGGTTTACAATAGTGAGGTGTGATGACATTCATTGTTTAAAATGTGCATAAATTATACACCTCAGACAGGAAGTAAACACTGCTTTACCACACTAGATATGCTGCTATCACACACTGCATAATGTGCACAAATACAGGCTTACACACACATTCTAAAGCACCGTTAATATCTAGCATTCATCATATGTTGGGCACTGAGGATGATTATCTTTCTAAATGCAATTTAAAATGTAATTTATACAATTCTACACACACAAACACACACATAGAACCACACACACATTCAGTACTAGTGTAGATTTAATGCAGATCAATAGTACGTCTCCTGTTCCACCCAACCTGCGAATAAAACAGAGGAGAAAAACAATAACATTATTACACATCCACATTATTCCACTACAGCAGGGGTGTCGACAACTTTTAGACTCTTTGGCCCGTTTTTTGCGCACTCTCTCCGCTTTTAGACTCTTTGGCCCGTTTTTCTGCGATAGAAATGGGCACTCTCTCCGCTTTTAGACTCTTTGCCCCGTTTTTCTGCACTAGAAATGCGCACTCTCTCCGCTTTTAGACTCTTTGCCCCGTTTTTCTGCGCTAGAAATGCGCACTCTCTCCACTTTTAGACTCTTTGGCCCGATTTTATGGCTAGAAATGCACACCCTCTCCGCTTTTAGACTCTTTGCCCCGTTTTTCTGCACTAGAAATGCGCACTCTCTCCGCTTTTAGACTCTTTGCTCCGTTTTTCTGTGCTAGAAATGCGCACTCTCTCCGCTTTTAGACTCTTTGCCCCGTTTTTCTGCACTCGAAATGCGCACTCTCTCCGCTTTTAGACTCTTTGCTCCGTTTTTCTGCACTCGAAATGCGCACTCTCTCCGCTTTTAGACTCTTTGCCCCGTTTTTCTGTGCTAGAAATGCGCACTCTCTCCGCTTTTAGACTCTTTGCTCCGTTTTTCTGACCTAGAAATGCGCACTCTCTCCGCTTTTAGACTCTTTGGCCCGTTTTTCTGTGCTAGAAATGCGCACTCTCTCCGCTTTTAGACTCTTTGCCCCGTTTTTCTGTGCTAGAAATGCGCACTCTCTCCGCTTTTAGACTCTTTGCTCCGTTTTTCTGACCTAGAAATGCGCACTCTCTCCGCTTTTAGACTCTTTGGCCCGTTTTTCTGTGCTAGAAATGCGCACTCTCTCCGCTTTTAGACTCTTTGCTCCGTTTTTATGACCTACAAATGCGCACTCTCTCCGCTTTTAGACTCTTTGGCCTGTTTTTCTGTGCTAGAAATGCGCACCCTCTCCACTTTTAGACTCTTTGGCCCGTTTTTCTGTGCTAGAAATGCGCACCCTCTCCGCTTTTAGACTCTTTGGCCCGTTTTTCTGTGCTAGAAATGCGCACCCTCTCCGCTTTTAGACTCTTTGCTCCGTTTTTCTGCGCTAGAAATGCGCACTCTCTCCGCTTTTAGACTCTTTGGTCTAAATTGAATTGGCCCCAAATGGCCCGCGGGCCGTAGTTTGGACACCCCTGCTCTACATTGTTTGTTTTTTCTGCATGCATGCATGTTAAGATTTCATTGAATTTTAGAATAGAGTTCATATTAAATGGTTCCCGCTTGTATCGTATTTTTAAAGTAAATGCAGTATAAAGTAGCTAGCTATGCTAAACCCAGCATTCACACAAACAATTTACACACAACAAACAAAGATCACAATGGGAGTTGATGGGAGTTCCATATAACATATACCCACTGCCTTCCAAAGAAGAGGAGCTGCGTCTGTGGTTGAAGTAGCTAAATGTAAACAATCCACCCAAATGTCCGCACATCCACTCTTAAGGGGTTCAAACATATTCATGTTCATATTCATATAAATGAAGGGACCAGGGAAAAACTGTAGTCCAAACACCTAAAAACATGGATGGGCGAACTAACTACATTTAGTTCCTACTGTCTGTCCTGACATGGTCAGCCTGCCTGCTCTAGACTCTGAACTTGTCACTCAAAGGTCCAGTTCCCAGTATTGATCCTCTGATCAAGTGACACTACAGCGTTCCCGCTCTCCGAGCTACTGATTGTTTCCACCTGTTCTCGCCTGTATAAATACCCCACAGTTTGTCATGACCTTTGCTGAGTACTGAATCTAGTTTCCTAGCTCTTCTATGAGGCGTTTTCTTTGTATTGGCCTTTTTGTTGCTGACCTGTTTTTTTGGATTACTGATTTTCGTATTTTGCCTTTACCAGTTTATTGATTCCCTGCCGACCTGTTTTTGTATATTTGACTCCACTCTTCCCTTTACCCCCTTGTCTTGTTGAATATCTCGTGCATGACCCAGGTTTGCCTGACTAATCTCTCGGGTAGGTTGTTTATTAGCTGTATTTGGTTACTGACCCTGCCTGTCCCTCACTATTCTTGTAAGCCTAGTCCCTCTGTTATTAAACGTTGCGATTCGTATCTGAAAGTGTGTGTCCTGTGATTGGCCTGTGTGACGCATTCAGCCACAGGTGCAGTTCCTCTTCACTCAAAAGTGGTGGATATAATTTGAATAGAGCCCCACAACACTCTGATCTCTTTAAATAAAAAAAAAAACAACTCACCTCCTGGTCTTCTCCTCAGAATGAACTTACGGACTTCATCATAGATGAAGATGAGGATGCTGTACGGCAGAGCACAGAACCACCAGTACACCCTGCAGAGAGAAAGAGAGAGAAAGAGAAAGAGAGATACAATGTCAAAAAGGAGCGAAGGAGGGAAAGAGAACGAAGAAGAGTCAGTGAGAGCAAGCGAAGGATGAGAGAGAGTAAGTGAGAGAGAGAAAGAAGAAAAGTGACAAGGAGGATGAGGATGAGGGTAAGAGATGGGAAAGAGTGTGAGAGGAGGACAGCAGAGGAGGAGAGTATGAGTGACAGGATGAGTGTAAAAGAAGAAAGCAAAAGAGAAGCACAAAAAGGAGAAAAAGGGGATGAGAAGGCAGAGGAAGAGAGTGAAAGACACAATAAAGTGAGAAATATAGAGAAAGAAATAGGGAGAAAAGGAGAAGTGAGAAAAGAAGAAAGGAGTGAGATGAAGGAAAGCAAAAGAGGGACAAGAAGAAGAGAAGAGAAGAGGAGAGAGAGACAAGATGGAGTAAGAGAGTCAGAGAAGAAGGGAAAGAATGAGGGAGGAAGCAGAAAGACAAAGATCAAAAAGAAAGGACAAAAAGAGAGCGAGGGAAAAGACATGTGTGAGAGGAAAAGAGAGAATATAACACATATAACACTATAAAACACTGTTTTCTATTTTAATCATATTAACATTTTATTTTAGATGCCTGAGAGCCAGTTTTAGCAAAAGGTTCCTTGTTGGAAAAGGGCTGTGTCCCAAACCACACACTTCCCTACAATGCTTACTTTAAGATAGAGCATGACACAGGTTATTGTGGTCAAAAGATTCAGTATCAGTATACCAGTATGGTTGGTGTGGTGCAGTGGATAACACCACTACCTGCTAGTGAGCTATCATATCATGTGGGGGACTGGGGTTCAATTCCCAGTCTGGGTAACTGAATGTTGTGCTATACCTATAAGAGTCCTTGGGCTAGACTCCTAACACTACACTGACCCAGCTCTGTAATAGGAACAACCTTGTTAGTCACTTTGGATAAGAAATGTCAGCTAAATGCTGTAAATGTGTTGCAGATCTTTTCTGAAAGAAATGGACTCTAAGCTCTGGAACAAATAAGAAAGGACCATCCAGACTGTTATCAGCAACAAGTCTACAAGCGAAGGTCCGTCATGGTCTGGGGGCGTGTCAGAACACTTCTGTGATGCAGCATTAATACAGAAATATACTGTACATTAAGGTCGAACAGCAACACACGCTGCCTTTCCATACTTTCCAAACTTGTTCTGATTTGGGATTGTACATTTATGACTTTAAAACTATATTATCGTACATTGCCATAATTAATTAGCAAATTAATAAAACAAATGTTTAGGTTTAGTTTCTAAAATAATGGAATTCTAAGAAAACATCTCTTTGTCCTTCACCTTAAACAGTAATTAAAATGAAAGATTATTTTAATAGAACTCATGGTAACACTTTCTTTGAATGCCATCTCTATAAGACTCTATGAACATACTCATAACACATTATAATATAATGCATTCATAAGGCATTATGAACATGGCTATACATATGTATAAAAATGTATAATTCATTATAGCCATGTTTATTATGCATCATGAACTGTGATTATAATACAGCATTAATAGCTGCGTTTATAACATGTTTAATAACACATCAATACCAAGAAACTCAGTCCCAGCTTGCAGACTTTATCATGACTAAGAAAGCCTCCAACCTATAAACACACCCTCAGTAATCCTATAAATATATATTTAACCACTTATAAATTATTCTTGTCTTGAATATAATATTAGTTATAGTCAATTATAATGTATTATAACAGGTCTTTGTGCGCTCTAAGTAAAGTGCCAGACTTTCATTGTAGGACTAGATTAATAATGATAGAGACTATATACTATTTTAATATATATATATATATTATAAGCACAGCATATAATGTATTGTGATCACAGGTCATAATGCTTAACAAGCATGGCTATAATGGGTTATGCATTTTTATAAATATTTATAGCCATGCTTATAATGCCTTATGAATGCATTATAAAATGTTATGAATGTGGTTATAGCGTCTAATAAAGATGGCATTCATAGAAAGTGTTATGTTTAAATAGTAGCACCTGTCTGTTTTTGCAAAGGAAGGCTAAATATTTCCCAAAATTTATAATTTTATTATTGTTTTTTTTTTTTTTTTTTTTTTTTAAGCCCGGATTAGTACACTAGAAGAATCTCAACTGTAAAAACAATAAAAAATTAATACCTTTATTATTAATATTATTTTTTAAATTATTATTATCCTTTTTTTTCCTGTATTAACAGCTTTGCTGTTCAGCAGCAGGATCATTTTAAACCGGCTCTATAAGGTCACATGAGGTTATTATTTTTTACTACTTCTTAACGATGATCACCATCGTTTCAGTGACGATAATCGTGTGTCTGAATTTACATGATCTCCCAAGTCTACTATTTAGTGTAGTAGTGTGTGATTTGGGACACAGCCCCTGTTTTTTTAGTAGGTACTGCTATCTTTGTAACATATCAGCCAGCATCTGGTTTAAATCCCTCCCAGACGACTCGAGGCTGTTACTCTATCAGAAACAGATTTCTTATTAATACCCTTCATTTCAGGTGACCTGTAGGATGAGCAGGTGTCTTTGAACATGTGTCTCTTATTTAACAGTGCTCTTACTTTAGAGCAGCTGATCTCAGATCTGCACTTATACCCTGAGACGCTTTAGAAATGCAGCAGGCCCATATGTCCAAACACCTGCTCATCCAGCATCTCCTCTTCTGAAGAGAATGTGTGCTTCTGAATGAATATATATATATATACATATATGTGTGTATGTGTGTGTGTGTGTGTGTGTGTAGGTCTCACTTGAGTGGGTACATGCGCAGGGCGATATCCATGCCGGGGCAGTAGGACAGGAAGGCAGCGAGAGCCGTCTCAGCAAACAGACCGAAGATCAGGATCTTGTTCCTGCAGGACAGAGCAGAGATAATAATAGGTGTGTGTGTGAGCAGGGAGTGTGTTTACATGCAGCTAAAATCCCTTTATAATCGGATTACTGCAGATATCAGATTATTCAAGTGCTCGTGTAAACAGCATACTTTGATTTCCCACAGTAATGCCTAAAACTCAGATAATCAGAAATATGATAAAGAGAGCTGGACTGTAGCTCAGAGAAAAGATACAGTTACCCAGCTAACAAATTAGTGCCAGTTCCACCAGTATAAAACGTGCTGCTACCTGCCTACTCTCCCTGTTTTTGTGTGTATTTATCTTGTGTATATATCCCCGTTTTTCTGCGCTAGAAATGCGCACCCTCTCCGCTTTTAGACTCTTTGCCCCGTTTTTCTGCGCTAGAAATGCGCACTCTCTCTGCTTTTAGACTCTTTGACCCGTTTTTCTGCGCTAGAAATGCGCACTCTCTCCGCTTTTAGACTCTTTGGCCCGTTTTTCTGTGCTAGAAATGCGCACTCTCTCCGCTTTTAGACTCTTTGCCCCGTTTTTCTGCGCTAGAAATGCGCACTCTCTCCGCTTTTAGACTCTTTGCCCCGTTTTTCTGTGCTAGAAATGCGCACTCTCTCCGCTTTTAGACTCTTTGCCCCGTTTTTCTGCGCTAGAAATGCGCACTCTCTCCGCTTTTAGACTCTTTGACCCGTTTTTCTGCGCTAGAAATGGGCACCCTCTCCGCTTTTAGACTCTTTGGCCCGTTTTTCTGTGCTAGAAATGCGCAGCCTCTCCGCTTTTAGACCCTTTGCCCTGTTTTTCTGTGCTAGAAATGCGCACTCTCTCTGCTTTTAGACTCTTTGACCCGTTTTTCTGTGCTAGAAATGCACAGCCTCTCCGCTTTTAGACTCTTTGCCCTGTTTTTCTGTGCTAGAAATGCACACTCTCTCTGCTTTTAGACTCTTTGGCCCGTTTCTGACACCTAGCGTCCAAACTTTGAATCTCACATTATAAAAACCTGCTTAACAGCGGGTCAACTTTCATTCTATTTCTAAAATACCTCGCGGGACGCTCCAAAAAAGGAAACGGGCCGCAAATGTCCCGCGGGCCGTAGTTTGGACACCCCTGGTCTACACCATTTAAAATCTGCATTTATCTCAAGCTTTCTGTCTCTTATATACTCTCTTATACACAGGGGCGGATTTGGAAGTCTTGGGGCCCCAAGCAATGTTTTTCTTACTGGGGCCCTAATCGAATGGATTCTTTTGTATAACAAAATGCAATATTGACTCTGACAACCTCGCTGTCTCAGGTACCTCATCCTCGTCAGATGTTCCATTTCTTGATGCTGCGTAAAACTAGGGTTTTATAGACAGACTGGTTTCTCTCACACATTAATTTGATAAGAAATAGAAATAAGAATAAAAAATAAAAATAAAACTTTTCTAGGTCTTATATACTTATATAGTGCAAACAATAAGTGCAAACCACCCCAAATTTTCCACTTCTCGCTGCTATCGCCACTGTGTTGCCAGATCCCTCTTAAAAAGTCCACGCTAAACTGTGCCATGAGATCTCGTCACACCCCTGCTCTTCGGTGTCAAACAAAAAAGAAATAAGCCTTTTTTTTGCCAACCTTTTGGCCAGCAGGGGGCCCCCTGATCCCTGGGGCCCCAAGCAATTGCGTGGTTTGTGTGGTGGTAAAATCCGCCCCTGCTTATACACATATATATATACGTCTACACACACACTCACCTCATGCCCTGCTGGAAGAGGGAGTTTCTGCGTGTTTTGCAGATGATGAGGTCAGCCCACTGCACCACCACTATGCTGGCGAAGAAGGAGGTGTGGCAGGTGAACTCCACGATCTTCCTCTGCTCATACGTCTGATAAACACACACAGATACAGTAATAATTCACACTGGAGCTTTCGATTTGTGTATCTAATGTGTATTTCATGGGGGAAGTGTCACCTCAGGGAATGGCTTGGGAATGTCCACACCTGTAGAAGTTGGTCAGCATGCTCATGGCAAGGCAACGTGAATTATAGAAGTTGGAGTGAGGTCTAATAATGGGTGCAGATGGATGGGATACTCCATTTCTGAAGTTGTGCCATTGTGGCCATGGTCCCATAACTTTTGCCATGTGAAAACTAAATGTATAGAACAGTATTTAGTACAGTATTTTTTGGACTATAAGGGGCACCGTATTACAAGACGCATTCTGCGACACTAGTAAAGATGCCTACATCGAAGTGAGCAAGGGTGTCGCCATGTTTCCCTTCTAATGGGGAAGCTGGGGGAGGAGTCTAAGTAAGTAAAACTGTAATTCTTAAAAAAAAATAAAAACAAGCACTGGATTTCCAGTATTTTGCCTAATGCTAAGTTTCAGTGAAGTTTCTCCAGCACTAAGGCTGGGTGCAGCAGCATTAGCATTATCTGCTAACCACAGACTGAGTGTTCTCGTAAGCCAGGGTGCTATTGGCTATCGGTTTGTCGCACGTAGCTTGTTTTAACACGGTAAACACATAGACAGTCTACAGTCTGATATACTCACCACTAAACGATGAAAAAAGCTTGCGCTGTGGTTAGCGGCTAATGCTAATGCTGCTGCACCCAGCCATAGTGCTGGAGAAACTACTAAAAAAAACTCACCCTTATAATGCTGTACTTTAGCAGAGTAACTGCTTCTTAATACCTGACTGGTTGAATTCATACATAAGGAGCACTGGATTAGAAGGCGCACTACTGATTTTTGGGCAAATTAAGGGATTTTAAGTGCGCTTCATAGTCTAAAAAATATGGAAATTACATTGTCTAGCCAAAATCTCCAGATTACAACCACATCCATGCATTAAACCTCTGGATAATCTGGAGATAGAGTAGAATGTGTGATCATGTTCGATTGTTTGAGTTTATTGTTAAAGTTATATAGCAGTTTGAGTTCTAGGGTACTTTTTGGCATTGTAGAATTTCGAATGAATGTTGTAGGCCATAGAAACAAATTACCATTTTCTTTAATAATGAATAACCAATGGACATCTGGCCTTGGTCCACAAAAGTATACACTAATTATGAGTAATGGGGTGGTGGATTGGGGGGATGGGGACATGGCATGACCATTATGCAAATAAATGAAGCCAGGAGCCAATAGGATAGATGTAATACATAAAGGAGATAAGTGATTTAATTTATTAAGTACATTTAATGCAGTGGTGTCCAAACTACGGCCCGCGGGCTATTTGCGGCCCGTTTCCTTTTTTGGAGCGAGGTATTTTAGAGATAGAATGAAAGTTGGCCCGCTGTTAAGCAGGTTTTTATAATGTGAGATTCAGAGTTGTGGTGTCAAAAACAGGCCAAAGAGTCTAAAAGCGGAGAGAGTGCGCAGATTTAGAGCAGAAAAACAGGCCAAAGAGTCTAAAAGCGGAGAGGGTGCGCATTTCTAGCACAGAAAAACGAGCCAAAGAGTCTAAAAGCGGAGAGAGTGCGCATTTCTAGCACAGAAAAAGGGGCCAAAGAGTCTAAAAGCGGAGAGAGTGAGCATTTCTAGCACAGAAAAACGGGCCAAAGAGTCTAAAAGCGGAGAGAGTGCGCATTTCTAGCACAGAAAAACGGGCCAAAGAGTCTAAAAGCGAAGAGAGTGTGCATTTCTAGCACAGAAAAACGGGCCAAAGAGTCTAAAAGCGGAGAGAGTGCGCATTTCTAGCACAGAAAAACGAGCCAAAGAGTGTAAAAGCGAAGAGAGTGCGCATTTCTAGCGCAGAAAAACGGGCCAAAGAGTCTAAAAGCGGAGAGGGTGCGCATTTCTAGCGCAGAAAAACGGGGCCAAAGAGTCTAAAAGCGGAGAGAGTGCGCATTTCTAGTGTAGAAAAACGGGCCAAAGAGTCTAAAAGCGGAGAGAGTGCGCATTTCTAGCACAGAAAAACGGGCCAAAGAGTGTAAAAGCGGAGAGAGTGCGCATTTCTAGCACAGAAAAACGGGCCAAAGAGTCTAAAAGTTGCCGTAATTAAGGAGTTTAATATTTAGAGACATCATGAAATGAAACATCAATTTGAAAAATCTTAGTTTACACAACACTGTCAAAGATAAAGATAGTAAGTGAAGTAAAATGGTGAGTAAATGAAATAATCAGGAAAATGTATTATTTAAAGTGGTATATTTCATTATTTGTTTTATTACAGAGTCTGTGGCCCGTGACTTCAAATATATTTCTCCTTCTGGCCCCCAACAAAAAAAGTTTGGACACCCCTGGTTTAATGTGTTTCTTTACATCGCTTTTAGCCATGTAGCAATCTTGCATATTACAGATTAAAAACTTTATCAGCTACGTTCATTTCCATTTATTTGGTCCCATGACTTTTGGCATGTCAGTCTAATTAAAGACAATGTCTATATCTGAGAGTGTGTGTTCACCCATTGCTGTCCGTAGCTGTCCTCCAGATCGTTGTTTGAGCGGTCGTCCCACTGCAGGCGCAGTCCCAGCAGTGTGTACGGCAGGAAACCGTTCTCAGCCAGAATCACAAAGTAGGTGAAGAACCCGGCCAGGGCCTGGATCATACCTGTGCACGAATATATAACACTGCAATATAAACACAACAATATAGAATATGATTATAGATGCTTCCCACACATTTTCATTCAGGGATAGGGGCCAGCGATGAGGCTGGACATGGTATTTCAGAAAAGGAAGGGTCACGGGAGATGAGTGCTCCAGTGCTCTAAAGCGCTGCCACTATGATTGGGAGATCGCTAGTTTGAATCCTGGTCATGCAGCTTGCCATCAGCTGTCGGAGCCCTGAGAGAGCCTCTGGGTGGGTACAGTAGATGACACTCTTTCCCCTCATCACTACAAAGGGTGATGTGGATCAGCACAAGGCTGCGTCTGTGAGCTGATGTATCAGAACCGAGTCTCTGGGCTTTCCTCTGAGTGTTAGCGCTGTGATGCCGCTCGGTAATGCTGCATCAGCAGAGGTGGAAAAAGTGCTGAAAACTTGTAATTACGTAAAAGTACCTTTACTTTGCTAAAATTCTACTCAAGTAAAAGTATCCATCTAAAAAACTACTCGGGTAAAAGTAAAAAGTACTCAATTTAAAATTTACTTTGAGTAAAAGTTACATAGTTACTTTTAATGATTTGATGTAAAAAAGTACAAATCATAAATAAATTATTTTTAATGAACTATTATTCCAAATAATAATTAGGATCTTTCAGGCAGTATTTGTTTAGATCACCCCATAAAACATTTTCAAGAACAAGTGGTATAGGTTTCTATGATCCATTTTTGTCTTTACTGTTAAAAGGTTATGGTCATTATAGGACTATAAACTGTATTTGTATAGTTTTACAGTTCGTTATTATTTTTACTTGCCACTGCTATGCTTTAACTGCTATTTACATGTTTTTTTTTTACATTTAACCAGATTTCAATGAAAAACTTAAGGAATTATCATTAAAAACATGAAATCATACAAAAAAAACTGTTGGTGGGCGCATGCGCAGTGCCGTAAAGAAGCACATATTGATGGGTAGCATAACTCGACAGAACACCGGTTCCCCCGAGCACAGCTGATTCACACAGCGTCTCTCCCGCTAACCGTTAACCGTAATAATAAACACTGCTGGGAAAAGTTCAGCTGCGCTGCCATGGAGAACAAAACTCTTTTTTTTAAAGTCAGACAATTATTTTTTTCCCAGCATTTACTTATTTACTCAGTAACGGGGAGTTTTACAATGTAGTGAAGTAAATTACTTGTGTCAAAATGTACTTGAGTAAAAGTAAAATGACCTATTTTAAAAACTACTTAAAAATTACAAATTACTCATAATATCTACTCAATTACAGTAATTTGAATAAATGTAATTAATTACTTTCCACCTCTGTGCATCAGCAGCAGTTCAAAAAAGAGGCGGAGTCTGACGTCACATGTATCAGAGGAGGCGTGTGCTAGACTTCACCCTCCTGGTGTTGAGGCATCACTAGTGACAACTGGCCTAGAAATAAACTGACTGATTCCTTCTATTATTTGGACGATGAATGTATGATCTATAACTGTGTGCCTTTCGGACATCAAGTAATCTTTTAGCTACTTCACCAATTCCAATAAATTCCACATAAAGGAAGCAAAGCGCTGAGAGTTCACTGAGTTCATGGAAACTGGAGCTCAGTCGGAGCTGTTCTTTGTATAGAGCTCCTCAGATTACTCAAGGTCACTGGTCTTCTTCACTCATTCCAATTCAATCAAAATATTACATTTAAAGAGTTATCAAAAAATAATATAAGCTAGTATCAAACATGCCCTGTGGTTTTGTGTAGGAGGTTTGATTTCATACACTTTAAAAAAAAACAGGACCTACACAGACTTTACACATGCAGCGCCTTTAATAAAAAAATCTGTTTGTGTAGTTTTTTAAAACTAACATAATTTCTTTCTTGAGTTTCTTTGATTTTACCCAATTCAAAAAATCACTGGAATATAATCAAGAGGAAGATGGATGATCACAAGCGAATTTCTGCACCAGGAGTAAAGCAGCATAAAGTTATCCAAAAGCAGTGTGTAAGACTGGTGGAGGAGGAGAACACGATGCCAAGATGCATGAAAAAAAAACTGTGATTAAAAACCAACCAGGGTTATTCCACCAAATATTGATTATTTCTGAACTCTTAATACTTTATGAATATGAACTTGCTTTTTGATTTCTGATTCTAGGAAAAATATACACTATATGTTTAAACATGGCTTCAGCTACAATGTTGGATGATAAGACCTGGCTCTTATCTCACGGTCCAGCTCATCCCAATGGTGTTGAACTGGGTGGAGGTGAGATCTTTAAGGACAGGTGAAGGACAGTCAAGTTCCTCCACATTCAGCACAGCAAGCCATTTATCTGTGTAGCTCACTTTGTATGTGTGTGTGTGTGTCGGGGGGTTACTAGGGGGTTACTATCATATAGTACATCTGCTAGGCAGTCGGCAGGCGGTGTGGATGACCCCTCTCATAGACGCTTTATCTTCCTGTCTAAGAGCAAAAGGTACAGAAGCACCGTATCACCGGCAGCTTCATTCCTTCCTGATTACTGAACACACTGCTGCCCTCCAGCGTCTACCTGCACTAATCAACACCCTTTCCAACAGTTTAACACTTAACAAAAATATAAATCTATTCTACAGTTTACGACTGATAACATATGGCCAAACCAAGGACGATGTTTTTGTTGCGATATTTTTCGCACTATACGGCGCAATAATTTATAATATGCATTGTGTGACACTAGTAAGGAACAGGGGTGTTGCCATGCTTCCCTTCTAATTCAGCAGGTCTCGCCTCTGGGTGGTTGGGGGGTAACTTAAAGTTAAGTAAAGCTAAGTTAAGTCAACAAAATTGTAATTCTTGAAACAAAACAAGTCAAACGAGTGCTGGATGTTAATCTACACAGATCTCTCTCCTAAAAACGGTTTATTTGGGTGAGTAAAGCGCTTCAGTTTATTTACAGTAAGCTTAGATTTACAGATTTCCACTAAGGCTAAGTGCAGCAGCATTAGCATTAGCATCTATCCTCTAGCAGTTGCCATGGTTGGTGAGCCTGGGCGATATTATCAGTTTATCAGTTTAACTAACAGATAATGTTAAAAAAAGGTGACAAAACTCAGAGATGTGCGTTAGGACGAGACTAAAATTACCGGAGGACCAGAGGACATCTGAGAAAAACACGTACATGGTCGCATCAGACAGGAATAAAAACACAGAGGACCAGGCTATAAAAAACCTCTCCAGGCCATTATTCCTCCAGTGCCAATTTTTACAATTGGACTTGGTGCATTCAAGCAGGTTCTGCTCATATCTGCTACACTCACAATTGTCTTCCTGCCAATTCACCAGGCATTTCTGCTGCTCAAAATCCAATAGCAGCATGTTTTACACCTCTCCACCAAACATAGCTGTCAAGTCTCCCTTTTTGGCCGGGAAACTACCGTATTTTCCTGCTCATTCCCGTCCACCTCCTGTATTAGTTTTCCCGTAAATTTCCCGTTTTCTATTAACATAAAAAACAAAAACATTACGAGACAGGCGTGTGAATGGGAAATCTCTTAACCAGTCATGGAGCCGGATCAAGGCGAAAGTCCCGCCTTTCAGGAGAAACAGCCAATCAAGCTTGCTGGTTTTGCAGCGCGAGGAGGAGGGTCAGTGTGGGAATTGTCAGTTGTTAGAATTTGTTCAAATCTCGAGTATTGTGGTGTAATTTATTATTTAGAAGGGGTAGAAGAGATGGTTAAACTGGAGAGAGTTTTTACTGAAATTTACTGAACTGATCAGGACTGGACTGATCAAAGAAAGAAGTATTAATTTAAGATTAATTCTTATTTTTAAATTCAAAACTTGACAGGTATGCCACCAAAAAGGTATTATAAACAGTGTATACTGTCAGCAATGCATTCATTAGAAAGAGAGTTCAGACACTCACGTGAAAGACAGTGCAATCTTAACCATACATTTACCTTAGCAGTGCAATCCTAATCATAAATTCACCTCAGCAATGCTATTCTAATCATACGCTAACATCAGCGGTCCAATTCTGATCATAAATATACTTCAGCAGTGCTATGCTAATCATACAGTAACCTCAGCAGTGCTGTTCAAATCATAATTTTAACCCAACAGTGCTATTCAAATCATAGTTTTAACTTAGCAGTGCTATTCTAATCATACAGTAACCTCAGCAGTGCTGTTCCAATCATTAATTTACCTCAGTGGAGCTATTCTAAACACACATTTACCTCAGAAGTGTTGTTCAAATAATACATTTACCTCAGCAGTGCTATCCTAGTCGCATTTACCTCAGTGGTGCTATTCCAATCATACATTTATCTCAGCAGTGCTATTCTAATCATAGATTTACCTCAGAATTGCTATTTAAATCATAAATTTACCTCAGCAGTGCTATACCAATCATACATTTACCTCAGAATCCTCAGTAGTGCTGTTCTAGTCACATTTACCTCAGTGGTGCTATTCCAATCATACATTTATCTCAGCAGTGCTATTCTAATCATAGATTTACCTCCGAATACTATCCCAATCTTACATTTACCTCAGCAGTGCTATTCCAATCAAACATTTAGTTCAGCACTGTTATTATAATCATACATGTACCTCAGAATTGCTATGCAAATCATAAATTTACCTCAGCAGTGCTATTCCAATCATAGATTTACCTCAGAAATGCTATCACAATCTTACATTTACCTCAGCAGTGCTTTTCCAATAAAAAAATTTAGTTCAGCACTGTTATTATAATCATACATGTACCTCAGAAGTGTTATTCAAATAACACAGTTACCTCAGCAGTGCTATTAAAATCCTTGATTTAGTTCAGCACTTTAGCTCAGCAGTGGTATTGTGATTATAATTTTACCTCAGCAGTGCTATTCTAATCATACATTTACTTCGGCAGTGCTATTCTTCTCGTGAATTTACCTCAGCAGTGCTATTCCAGTCATATGTTTCTGAAAGCTTCTACACAATGAATGAAAAGATCAAAAGATGCAGCTTTTAAGAGTTCTATAATCAATTGACTTAATCAATTAATCAATTCACGCATGGTCAGACATATGCAGACATATAAATATAGAGAGCTGCTCCCCCTGATTCTGGTGTATCAGCCCCCATCTACTTTTAACAAGAAGAATATTCACTAGATGTTGGAACATGGCTGCAGAGATTTGCTTTCAATTTGCCAGAAAAAAGCATTAGAAGACTTTAGCTGTCCTGACCCTGTAAAACCTTTTCAGCTGGAGAACAGATTTGAGTTTAAAAATGAACTTAAACCTGCCGTTTATCGGCTGTTCCTGCCGGCTCTCAGGGATTGCAGGGGTGCAAGAAGGGCTGCTGTTGCTTAAAAACTAAACAAAAAAAAAAGATACTTAAAGAGGAAACACTGCAATGTGGCTTCGAATAAATTAGTTGTTGTTTTATATAATGATTCAATCAGGAAATAAACAAAAAAACACATTTGTGGCCACCAAATTTTAGTTGCCAAATATTCGGTGCATCCCTGCTTTACACCTTTAGTCAATATCACATACAGTACAGGCCAGCTGTACAGCACTGAGTCTGAGCAGGTTTAACAGTGTGTGTGTGTCTCTTACCAATCTGCCCATATGCCATACTGATGAGCCTCTCATTGACCAGTTTATCAGTTTTGGGGTTTCGGGGTTGACGCTTCATAATGTCACTCTCTGCAGACTCATAAGCCAGAGAGATTGCAGGAACCTGAGAAGAGAAAGAGAGACAAAGAGAGAGAGAGAGAGAAAATGAAAGAATGATAGTGTGAAAGTGCTATGGGGCAGCAGACTGGCAGCGGTGATAAATTAAGTGTTTGTGTGTGTGGATGGTTGGCGGGTGGGGGCGGGTGTGTGCAGAATGAGTAAGTGGGTTTTCTTGATGTCCAGATGTCAGGTAAGAAAATGACTACGGATCCTGATGGACTGAAAATGATGGAGAGAAAGAGAGAGGCAGAGAAAGGGGCAAATGGAGAGAGTGCAATGTCACTCATTAAACACACACACACACACGTATCTATACACTCTACCCTTTTATATACAGCAGCCCTTTTCAGAGCACATGTGTATATACTTTTGTAGATACAAATTATACTGCTGCTCAAAAGATAGCTATTTTATTTTCAGTGGAAGTCAATGTAAATATATTTTATTCCAGGTCCAGCAGTATTAGCATTAGCCTCTAACCGCGTTAAGTATTATTAGGCTGTAGCCTGCTGATTAACCCTGGTTAGCACTGCTGGAGCAGCATTAGCATTAGCCGCTAACTGTGCAAAGTACTAGCTTTTACGCCTTTTGGCTTACTGGAACACTCAGGGTTCTTTAGTGTAGCGCCTAATGCTAATGCTCCAGCCTTAGTGGAAATCTGCGAATCTAAGCTTAGTCTGTGCAGACTAACATCAGGCACTGATTTGACTTTAATCATTTTTTTTTTTTTACTTACAGCTTTGTTTACTTAACTTAGCTTAGCTTTCCAGGTTTTGCCAGAGCTTTATTGAGAGTAGCACCACAAAGAACTCCAGTATTGTGAAAGAAACAGCTGACGGCAAAATGAGAGAATCAGTACGATTTCAGATTTCGATCAGGTTCAAGTTCGGAGGCCTTGTGATGAGTGTCCTCATCACCCACTGATTGTGTGATGATCTGGGGAGCATCATATATACGACAGTCAGTTACTTCTAGTAATCACGCGAGGGACACTAACAGCTCAGGACATCTTGCGCCTTCCAAATGTAATCTTTCAGCAGGATGATGCTCGTCCACACGCAGCAAGGGTTGCCCAGGAATGCCTCGGCCAGACTGCAATGCATTTATGGGACTGACTGGGGGGCCAGCTTCAGCAACTTGTAGAGTGAGTGTAGAGCAGAATCTACAGGCCAAGCTGCAACACCTCTGGGTGAATGTTCTGTATGATGCTATACGGTACCTGTATACCTGCACATATTCTAGAGGCACCCAACCGGGTACTAAAGCTTGCGTTCAATTGTACAATTTATCGAATAAACACATACTTTCACTTTAATATTGTAATTACTTACTTATATCATCAATACATTCAAAATTAAAAAAAAACTTAAATATTAAAGATTCATTCCTTTCCAACTATCAGCTTCTTGGTCCGTTATTTTGTCAGTGAGTCTGTTATTGTGTGTATACTGATTAAGGTTTAGTAGTGTTGGACTTCTGATAACAATTCCCGCACATCGCTATCTCCACCTACTGAGGCAGAGATAGGTGTGTGTGTGTGTGTGTGTGTGTGTGTGTGACTCTCACCATATCAGTTCCCAGGTCAATGCACAGGATGGTGACCGTGCCGAGAGGTAGAGGGACGCTGGCGATGATGAAGAGCAGGAAGGGGGAGATCTCGGGGATGTTGCTGGTGAGAGTGTAAGCTATCGACTTCTTCAGGTTATCAAAAATCAGCCGACCTTCAGGGGAAACACACACACACACGACACGTCTGTTAATCCCTGCAGGAAACACACTGCGGGTGTTATTCTATAGCTTTATATAAGCTCCTTTCATGGAAAACACAATGTATTTCACAGTCTCTCCATCACTCTCTCTCTCTCTCTGACAATCTGTATTTCATTCTTCTTTATACTCCTACACAGTGTAATTAACCGCTGCGGCTTTTATTAAGGGCACCTACTGTATCTAATGCCTACATTTGTCGGCCTTTTGATCAGAAACACCAGCCTTATCCCTAATCACTGTGGTTTTAGTGGTTAAATCAGGGTTTTTAATGTGGTATTACCTCTGTGATCAATGTGTGTCCAGTAGTTTTTAATGGTTTCATGCTTCCGCTGTTATTTAATTGCTAGAGGAGATTTGTTTCAGCTTTTGAGCTTTGAAAGAGACATTATTATTACTAAGTAGACCAACCACTGGTTAAAATAAGAGTGTGGGTTCTATTTTAGCGCACCAGTGCTTTGATATTGTTGAGCTGTGGCTCAAAATGCGCAAAAGACATGAATGGATGAATGGATGAATGGTGCTGTGCTTTTTGAGGATATGCTGTGAAGATACACCGGCAGCTCATTTAAGGGAACAGTAATGCTATTTTATTCTTTATTCAAGTTTATTGTTGATGTAAAAGTTGTGTGTGTGTGCGTTAAATAAGCAGGAGTGTTCAGAGCTCTGGGAGCACCTATAGGAATAGACGATTCTGATGATTGACTGTTGTCAGGGTTTAAATAAGTCAGTGGCGCACCTGCGTTTTATGCCGCCAAAACATTTTGGACTTCCTGATCAAATAAAGGTTTAATAAAATATAATAAAGATGTTTTTGTTGCATGTTTAGCCATAAATAATGCTAATTTTGTTTAATATTGTCTCCAAGCTTAAGCTGTCCACCCTGTCATGAATAAATATTACATGAATAAAATCATTTTAGAATATCACCAATTCAACAGTTGCAACTGAAACTCTAGCTCAACTACTTTTTTTAACAAATGCCAGTTTTCAGTAAAATGCCACAGTCAAAAAAAAACTAAAGGCACTTTTTTTGGCCAAAAAGTCACATAAAAGCCACAGTTTTCTCATTACTCCATTAAAACCCGATTAAAATCTCACCCTCCTCAACTCCTGTTACTATAGAGGCAAAGTTGTCATCCAGCAGGATCATGTCTGCTGCCTGTTTGGAGACGTCAGATCCGGATATTCCCATGGCAACACCGATATCCGCCCTCTTCAGAGCGGGGGAATCGTTCACGCCGTCACCCGTCACCGCTACTATAGCACCCTGCCGACACAATCAGCCAGTAAATATTACAGCAACACACGACTGAAGCACACTCTATCTATTTTACATATATATTTATATATATATATATACATATATATAAATATATAACACACACACACACACTCTCCTACCTGTCTCTGGCAGCCCTCCACGATGATGAGCTTCTGCTGTGGTGAGGTTCGGGCAAAGACGATCTCAGTGTGATTCTTTAAGAGATCATCCAGATACTCAGAGCTCATCTCCTTCAGATCAGTACCGTGGACCACACACGCCTTAGCGTCTCTACCACACACACACACATAAAATACATATTACACACACAAAGGATCAAAATGACAGGACAGATTTATATACCCCTCTGTTTTGCGTGTGCATGCCGAGGGGTAGGGTAGGGGTCTTCCGATTCTCGTTAGGCTGGAGGGGTAGGTTAGGGGAAGGCTAAGGGCTTGTTAACTCTTCATACAGAGATTTTTCAGAGGCACACTTCAAACCGAGGGTTATAAGAATCGCTGGTAAGATGGCAGAACAAGCGACCAAAAAAACCCCTACAAATTTAAATATTTTCCTTGTCAAAAGGGAAGATTATCACTATATTACCAGAGTTTAATGTGTAGCTTCAATGTTTTATGGGCGAATTCTTCATAACAAGCCTAAAAACGATCGATAGTAGTCTCAGTTAACTTTCCCATTCCACCTTAAATGGTGCGACAGACGGCAGGGGCTGCATCATTTAAGGCAGAACGGAAAAATAAACTAAAATAAAAGCTAATCAAAGCTAATTTCAACTCCCCATCACAGAGGAATTGACAATAAGAATAATTAATGAATTAATTTTCACACGATTTCCCTCTCTTCTGAAGAGATAAGAGAAAGTCCTAAAGTTAACTAGTTAAACAGCAGCTAGGTTATTGAACTTTAGCGCTCTTTAGGGGGGGATTTCACTCTGTTGCACTGGTAAATAAGTGGTAGGGCCAAGGGGTGAAATGGGATTGGGCCTTAGTATATTGCTTACTTCTTTTGCTTCTTTTACAGTTTGTAAAAATTTTTTTGAGAATTTTGCTCTCTAAGCCACCACTAAAGACATGCTTTACACATGCATTTCTAGACAAGCTGAGAAATAAGCTTATCGCTTCACCAGAGTTACACAGTGCAGTTAGCAGAGTGGGGAGCACATGATACAGAAATACAGAAGCTATTCTCATTTTAGCAAAAATGCAACATAATGCTGCTCTAATTTAATTTAACTGTATTTAATACTGAAATTAATGGAATGCATATAAAAAAACACAAAAAAAAACAGTTCTTACAGTAAATACAGAATATACACACCTTGGGTTCACTTGGCTGAGAGGGATGTTGAGCCTCTCTGCGATGTCCTCCACCGTCTCGTTGCCCTCAGAGATGATGCCGACGCCCTTAGCAATAGCCTTAGCTGTGATTGGATGGTCTCCAGTCACCATGATCACCTTTGCGAACAAGTTACACTCATCAGTATGAGGAATATTTTGTGTGTGTTTCTTTTTAAAACACAGCAAAATGTTTTTTTTTTTTTTTTTTAAAACAGCAATTATCATTTTCAAAAAGAGTTACATAACATTATAGCTATAGCTGTGCGTCGAGGAATCCTTTAATTCATTTTAAAATTCAAAGCACGGAATTTAGCGCGGACTTTTAATGTGAAAAGCGCTTAGCGTTACGCCACCCGCGCACAGGAAGCAGGAAGTGGAGAAGATGGAGGTTTTTGGAGCGGAGAGAGAGAGCAGGTCAATTTCATAACAACTCATAACAAATAAATAAGATTACCATCAGTGTAGCTTCAGAACATAACGACAGCGCTGTGGAGGATTAAAAAATACTGTTTAATGTGTTTGTGTGATTCGTTTATTACAACGGAGACAAGTTCTCGATGTAAACACAGCGCTGTGGAGTTTATAAACAAATACATATTAAAGTAAAGCTGAGATAAAGTTACTCTGGCTGGAAAACACGGCCATGAACTTACTGTATTATTGTCATTTAGTCTTAGTTATGTCAAATAATTAGATCTGAGTAGTGTAAAACGTAAATAAACGGAAAAAAAAAAATACTTTATTTGTCACAGTTATTCCACAGGTCTTTTCTTCAGTGTTTCTGAAAACATCCCCTGTCCACTGACTTTGTGGGAAAAGAATTTAGCGAGCTTATCCAATCCATGTTTATGCCTCTATTATTAACTTATTCCCTATATTTAATACTTACAAGAAAGGCAAGCAAATATATATATTTATCCGATTACTCGATTAATCGAAACGATTTTTCAGTAGAGTAATCGATTACTAAAATAATCGATAGCTGCAGCCCTAATAAAACGGTAAAAACCACGCTTCAGTATCAATTTACAGTGCATTCCTCTGTCCCATGACTTTTGGCATATCAGCGTTCAGCCAGGCCCGGTGGTACCTTGATCCCAGCAGAGCGGCACTTGCCCACAGCGTCGGGGACGGCGGCTCTGGGAGGGTCGATCATGGACATGAGACCCAGGAAGCACATCTGGCTCGTGGGGAAATTGACCTCTTCAGGGTCAAACGCAAAGCCTCGTGGGAAATGGGAGGCGGACATGGACAGGTGGCAGAATCCTGCGGCACAGAGAAATTGTGATTTATAATAACTAACACAGTGCAGAGTGAAGAAATCAGATTAAAATGAGAGTACATGCTCCTAGCCTGAGAGGATAATCAAAGATTTACTTTGATACCAGTGAATAAAGTGATTTTAGATGTGATAAGACTCCATTTACTAAAGCAGTGATGTGCTGAACACATTCGACACTCTCATTGTTTGGCTGAATGAGTGAAAAATACGTATTTTAACTTAAACTGTGAATCAGAAAGCTGCTGTGTTCATTTATTGAGCTGTATTCTATGAACGAAAGGCGCTAAATAAATAAAATGAACATAATTTCATTTATTTCTTACCCAACACTCTCTCGCCCAGACCCCCCAGGTCGATGTAGGCTCCCTGGAAGGCATCTTTCCACTCGTCGTTCAGAGGAAGCTCCTCTCCATTGATCATTATCGTACTGCACCTGCACGATCAATCACCGGTGACAACTATATAGTTATCGCTTACCAATAATCATTATTACCACTGGCTGCTCAGTGCTGAACACTGATCATTAGCAATAATCAGAGTTAATCAGATCAGGTTACAGAAGTGCTGTAATCACTGTTATTGATCAATACAGAAAGTGTTTATTGATTTACATCAGGATAGAAGTATATCAGGATATGATTGAAAACTAAAATTTCCTATCTAGCTGATCTGTTGGTGAACTTTTCTCAGTCCAGGGGTGAAAATGTGGTGTTTAAAAAAACTCCAGCAACTTTTATAGAGATGCGAATTTCATTTTCCAGCAGGATTTGGCGCAATGCCCACGCTGCTAAAAAAAAAAAGTACCAATTGATCTCATTATATGATATTCTAATTTTCTGAGACACTGATTTTTGGGTTTTCTTTTATTGTCTGTAAGCTTCATAATAATCGTCAACAATAAAAGAAATAAACGCTTAAATTAGATTAGCACTCTGTGTTTAATACATCTATATATAATATATGAGTTTCACACTTTGAACTGAATTACTGAAATAAAGTAACTTTTCAATGATATTCTATTTTTTTTAAATGCACAAGTGTAGTCTTTGTCATGTGTCCTTAGAAAAGGTTTATTATGTATCACTTTATCACAATATGAGTACCGTATTTTTCGGACTATAAGGCGCACCGTATTATAAGACGCACTATCAAAGAACGCCTATTTTCTGCTATTTTTCCATACATAGGGCGCATCGCATTATAAGGCGCGTTAAGTGACACTAGAAAGGGTGCCTATATCAAAGTGAACAGGGGTGGCGCCATGTTTCCCTTCCCCCACCGGGGGTGGTCGCTTGCCGGTGGAGCGTCTCAGTATACAAATCTAGCTTTTTCAAAGTCAAACGAGTGCTGGATATTAATCTACACAGATTCCTCTCCTGAAAACTGTTTATTTGGGTGAGTAACGTGCTTCAGTTTATTTACAGTAAGCTTAGATTTCCAGATGTCCACTAAGGCTTGCTGCACCAGCGTTAGCATAGCTATCCGCTAGCACGCTAGCTAGTCACCTAAACTAGTAAAGTTAACCCAAACTTAAACGACAGCGTTACACTGAGTAATCCTGCGTGTTCTGGTAAGACAGTGAGATATTAGCTAGCGATTCGTCCCCCGTAGCTTGTTTTAACACGGTAAACAAGCAGATTACAGGCTGATAAAACTCACCTCTGAGAGAGTTAGCGCTTAGCATCTAGCTAATGCTAGCCAGGCAAAGCAGCACAGACTTACAGGCTGATAACTCACCTCTGAACGGTGAACGCTTAGCGATTAGCATCTAACTCTAATAATACTGCTCCAGCAGTATTAAAAGTGCTAAATTTAGATAATACTGATCTCAGTGAATAAGCTAGCTAGCTTAGCGGTTAGCATCTAGCTAATGCTATTGCTGCTCCAGCCTCGGAGCTGCACGGCTCTGGACTCTGTATAGCACTGAAACTCTCTATAACGCTGCACGGAGTGTGTGTTTACTGCTCCTTACAACCTGACGAGTAAAATCCATACAAAAGGCGCACCGTATTATAAGACGCACTGTCAATTTTTGTGAAAATTAAAAGTTTTTAAGTGCGCCTTATAGTCCGAAAAATACGGTACTGCTATTGTTTAATGAGTATAAATCTGGAGCTTCAATCGCACAGTGATTTTTTTCAATGAGTTATTTTTTCGCACAGAATATTTTCTTACACAAAACTAAAAAACACTGTGAATTAATATATTTTGAAGGTTCGTTTCTTTCTTGTTTGCAATCCAGGTGATGCTGATGGCTCGCATGGGGGTTGAATACTCAGCACTGTAGCTACCGATTGACCAGTTGACCAGAGAGTGAAGGAAAACAGATATCAGTCCTGATCAGCTGTATTGATTACCTGTCCAAAATCCTCTCTGGAGCTCCTTTCATGACCAGCAGATGACCTGTGGGACTGTCTTCCATTTCGTGGATGGACAGCTAGAGGAAGGGGGAAGAGGAAAAGCTTGTTGCTGGAATTTGCGTGAGGAGACTCATAACTAGAGAAAAAAAAGCCCCTTATAACACCATCCTATAATAACATAAAACAAATTATATCAAATGTTCATTTTGTAGTGATTTATAAAAGCATATTCATTAGTCAGAAGTCAGACTCCGCCTCTGTTTGAACCTTTTTGCCGAGTAGCATCACAGCGCTAACACTCGGAGGAAAGCGCAGCGACTCGGTTCTTATACATCAGCACACAGTTGCCTCGTGCTGATCAACATCACCCTAGGAGTGATGAGGGGAAAGAGCGCCATCTACTGTACTGTACCCACCCAGAGAGAGAGAGCAAGGCCAATCGTGCTCTCTCAGGGTTCTGGCAGCTGATGACAAGCTGCATGACTGGGATTCGAACCAGCAATCTCCCAATCATAGTGGTTGTGGCTTTAAACTGCTGGACCATTCGTCACCCACCTAACTAGATTTTTGTGGTATAATAATGAAAAAAAAAAATGAACACACTTTTCAGATGAAGATGCATATTTAAAAAAATAAAACGAACATACTTTTATTTACTGATGTTTTTAGGAAACACAACGGATGCTCTTAAAGTTACAATGCCCCCAAAACCGCAATATAACATATACTGTTGCTATGACTAATACTAAAAGTACTGGGTATAGTGTTTTATGCCAATAAACATGATACAAAAATGTTTAGAATAATTATATGCAGTTTATTATTAGGTTTGGTTCCAATAAGGAAGACATAGAGCCCTGTTTTACACCCCTTGTGATGCTTACTGCTATGTTTCACCCAGCAAACAGTCTATTTTCATGTTTTACTCCTACATTGTTTAAATAGCAGTAGTGCTATATAGTAGTGAATATATCTACACTGATGTGTGAGGCAATCTGGAAGTGAGGTGTGTTCAGGTACATTTCTGGCATATTGCTTTAAAACACAGGTGCACCACTGACTGATTTGAACCCTGACAACAGTTAACCGCCAGACGTAAATGACCAGCTGGCACACCGTCACAGTGTGAATGAGCAGGACAGTTTCTTCCGCTGAGAAATGCAAAAGCGATGCACTGTTAAAAAAACAATCTGCCAACGTCAGAACACATCTGGCTCTTAAGGGAAATGGTAAATAACACACCAATGGTTTAAATTCACTTTATGCCTAAAACACACTCATGATTAATTATGAGAATTAGTACATGCCTTTTGCATGTTTCGAGCAGTGCAACGAGTACTTTTCCTGTCGTTACGATAGCAAAGACACACTGACACACCCCCTAAATCAAGCTGCGCATTGTGTGGTTGATTGCACGCCTATAGATTGCTAAAATAAGGCCCCTGGAGTACATAAAACATATTTATATATATATGACCCCGAATAAAGAAAAGGTATATATTAGTAGTGTATTGCTGTACCTGGTACTTGTTGGTGGAGTTGAATGGGATCTCACACACTTTGGGGTTGTTGTCTCGGAGTGCACGCACAGACCCACAGGACAGCTCAATACACTTCAGCAGAGCAGACTCTGACGCATCGCCTGCTGTGTCCCTCTACACACACACACACACACACACACACACCAAATTCATAGTTAACACACTTTCATTTTCATTTAATTTTCCTTAGAATCCGATCCGTCAGATATTAAGGAGCAATACAGCCCCTTTACTGAAGTACAGAGTTATACAGGAGTTTCAGTTTAGTTCTCCAACACGGAAGCTGGAGCAGTATTAGCATTAGCCGCTAAGTGCTAGCCCTTTCACCGTTTAGAGGTAAGTATATTAGACTGTAGTCTGTGTGTTTACCGTATTAAAACAAACAATGTGGGACTAACCTCTAGCTAACATCACCGTGGCTTACCAGAACACTCAGGGTTCCTCAGGGAAGTGCTGTCAGGCTAGCGCTAGCAGTTAGCTGCTAATGTTAATGCTGCCAGACTTAGCCTTAGTGGAAATCTGGAAATCTAAGCTTACTGTAAATAAATGGAAGCGCTTTACTCACCCAAATAAACAGATTTCAGGGGAGAATCTGTGAAGATTAACATCCAGCAATCATTTTTTTTTTTTAAGAATAACAGTTTTATTTACTTAGCTTAGCTTAGCTTAGCTTAACTTAACCCCCACCCAGTGGTGAGACCTGCTGAATTAGAAGGGAAACATGGCGACATCCCTGTTCCCTTCTAGTGTTGCTTAATGCACCTTATAACCTGGTGCATTTTTTGTATAAAATAGACCGGAAAATAGATGTTTATTGATAGTGCGCAACATATGGTAGGTGTTTTACATGACATCAAGTTAAGAGTCAAGTAAAGAGGCTTTTATTGTCATTCCATCTGAGTACAAGTCCCAACATGCAACATTCCCCTGTAATCAACACAGTGCTACATAGAAATATAATACTACAATAAATATAATAAATACAGCAGACATAAGACAATAGACAGGGCAGTACAGTCTAAATGTGTGTGGTGAGAATAAGGTGCAGAGATATGGAACATACTGTAACATACAGATCATACATGATCGCAGCAGAAACTGAGATAGAGAAAATACAACAATTTACAACCATTCTTATCTTATATAATTGGCTAGCTAGCTAGTTAGCGCTAACGCCACCTGAAGCACAGGAGTAGAACCTCTTCTCAGTGATGAGCTTAGCATAGCTTAAATACACAGCTAATAAATCAGAGCCCATTCCACCAGCAGAAAGCTTATCCCAATTTCAGCTTTCAATTGCGTTTGGTTTTAATCCCAAACCCTCGGTGTTTTGGGGGGAAGTGTGTATTGCAGGATGCTCTGCTTGTTTGGCTGAAATCTCTAGACAGTTAGCTTAGTGTGTGACAAATTAGCACCAGTTCCACCAGTATAAAACTTTAATCCATATCGAATTCCAGCTTTGACCAAGATTACAGCGTTAAATCTCAAATCCCCTTGTGTTTTGGGGACTGTGTGTGTTTTGCAGCATGCTCTGATAAAAAGCGTAAACACTGTAGCTATGGCAAATAACAGACAGTATGACGATGATGTTTTAATAAAATGCTGATAGGCTGTCGGTAAGTTTGATTTGGAATTTCTCTACTGTTGGAATGGGTGCTAATGTGTTAGCTAGGTTTCTAGGTAGCGTATTTTTTGAACTATAAGACACACTTAAAATTATTATATTTTCCCAAAAATCAACAGATATAGATAGATAGATAGATAGATAGATAGATAGATAGATAGATAGATAGATAGATAGATAGATAGATAGATAGATAGATAATGGAGAATGGAGTGCGCCTTATAATCCGGTGCTCCTTATGTATGAATTCTACCAGTCAGGTATTAAAGAGGAGTAAAGCTACTCTGCTGAAGTACAGAGTTATACAGGAGTTTCAGGGAAGTTTTCTTAACCGAGACTGGAGCAATATTAGCATTAGCTGCTAACCACGCTAGCCCTTTCGCCGTTCAGAGGTGAGTATATTGGACTGTAGCCTGCTGCTAACGCTGGCTAGCACTGCTGGAGCAGCATTAGAATTATCTGTTAACCACGGTAAGCGCTACCTCTTTTGCTGTTCAGAGGTGAGTATTGTCAGACTAGTAGTCTAGCTAATATCACCCTGACTTACCAGAACACTGAGGGTTCCTCAGTGTAGCGCTGTCGGGCAGCATTTACTAGCGATTTACCAGCAGCATTTAGCTAGCAGTTAGCCGCTATGCCGCTTTAAGAATTGCACTTTTGTTTACTTAGCATAGCTTTACTTTACTTAGTTGCCCACCACCACCACCCAGCGGTGAGACTTAGAATCAGAAGAAAAACATGGCGACACCCCTGTTCCTTACTAGTGTCACATAATGCACCTTATAATTCAGTGTGCCTTATGTATGAAAATAGACCAGACGGTAGACGTAATTTTAGCCATCTTTTATGTGAGTGGAACTCTATAATAACTGCATATTGTGGAGGCGTAGAAAATAAGAGTGTATAATAATAATATTCAAGCATTACTGTGTGTGTGTGTCAGAATGTGTGTTCACCTTGAGAATAGGGATTTCCTCCTGTCCGGGTTTGAAGACAGCGCGGTTGCAGAGGCCTGCCACCCGTGACAGAGCGGTCCAGGTGGGAGAGTTCTTATCAAAGCTCCCGTAGCCTGTGAAAGAGATGAATAACACACACACACACACACACATACACACACACACACACACACATAAAAATCAGGTGTGAAAGCTGCCGTGAAACATAGTTCAGACCAAATTACCTAAATTTGCTGCTCTTGGTCTGGATCGGCTGGCTTTCGAAGTGGTTTGGAATTTACAGGAAGTTACAGGAAGTTGAGGCAAGCTAACGTCACCCATTAAACAATAGAAGAAGAAAAAGAACTGGTGTTGTTTCGAAATCAGACCCCTCTTTGGCGTACAGGAGTTTTACGAAGCTGTGTGGGTACAACAGATTACGCTGGTGATTCTGTATCTACTGTAACTGTAGATGAACTGCTCTCACCTGATTGGTCCTCAGTGGTGTCGGCCTCGTGGATCTGGTTGTCGAACCACATGTGGGCCACGGTCATGCGGTTCTGTGTGAGAGTGCCGGTTTTATCAGAGCAGATTGTGGACGTGGAGCCCAGAGTCTCTACCGCCTCCAGATTCTTCACCAGACAGTTCTTACGAGCCATGCGCTTCGCCGTCAGCGTCAGACACACCTGAGAGAGAAGAGAGGGCGAGGGCGCGAGAGGGCGAGAGAGCAGGGAAACGGGGAATAGAGAGGGAAGGGAAGAGGGGGAGGGTGATTGTTATTGATTAAATGACTGGCACACACATAAATAAACCATTAAAGGGATAGATTGCTATTGGCCAAAGGGAGTGGACATAATATGGTTTCGACATGACGATCATGATGAATTCAAAACGGTCTGCTTCTGCAGTTTAGCTTCCCTATATGAACCGTCTGCTCTCTCAGAAACGGAGGTGTGAAACAGCCTCCAGGGTGGTACACGCCGGGCTGCTCGTCACAGGGCTGGTAACCCTCAAGGCTGCGTCTTCGGTCCCTTTAGTTATGGAATGTATTTCCTCTGCAGTTACGCTGCCTCTGTGCACTCTGTCTCGACTCCAGGCTTATAAATCATGTTTGCAATGTAAATGAGAACGAATACTCAGCTTAACCCCAGAGGTGGCCAATGTGTTCCAGTTTTAGAGCTGTAAAAAACACAACTGGAACTTGAGAATGATGAATATTTGACGGTACGTTTACTTTGTTTGTAGTGTGAGGAACTAAAATGTACCTGTACAGTATATTTTTCCTAGTTAGTTTAAAGTAAACCAACACAATTACAGTCATCTGCAAATTTTGGACACACTGATTCAATACATACAGCTTCACCCCTGCTGCCATTTGCCATTCTTTTTATAGGTCACTTGATGTCACCCTGCGGTTGCTGACTGACATTCAAATTAGTTGACGGTCAATCTCCAGACCTTAACTCAATTGAAAAACCTCTGAATGTAACCATGTAAAATGTAAGTTGGTCCCAAGCCATCAAACAAAGCTGAACTGCTTACATTTTTGTGCCAGGAGTGAAATAAGGCCACCCAAAAGCAGTGTGAAAGACTTGTGGAGAGCATGCCAAGATGCATGAAAACTGTGTATAAAAATCACTCTTAAAACATTAGCATTGTTGTTTCTAAATGAATATCAACTTGTTTTTTTTTTTTTTGCTTTATTCAAGGTTTTCTGTACATTTTCTGCAAATAAATGCTCTAAATGACAATGTTTGCTTGGGAGAAATGTTGTCAGTGGTTTACAGAAAAAAACACAATGTTTATTTAACTCAAACACATACCTAAACATAGCAAAATCAGAGAAACTGATTATTTTGAAGTGGTCTCTTATTTTTTCCAGAGCTGTATATTTGTTGACTTTAAAAAAGGTTGCACTACAGCAGGGGTCTCAAACTATCGCCCTGCAGAGCACATCTGGCTTCATGTTAAAAAATGAGACTTAAATCCAGCCTGCGAGTCAGTTGTATTATTAGCTGAAGCTAAACCTGGTGAGCTAAAGCTAAAGCTTAACCTGGTGAGCTAAAGCTAAAGCTAAACCTGGAGAGATAAAGGGGAAACTAAAGCTGGAGAGCTAAATCTAAATTTAAAGCTGGAAAACTGAAGCTACATCTAAACCTGGCAAGCTTAAGTTAACACTTATGCTGTTGAACTAAATGACTGTGATTTTAATGCCAACATCTTGCAAATGTCACATTAACAAAAGTAACAAAAAATACTAACCTAGCGGTGAGAATATGTGACCAAAACCCAACATCTGCTAAACAACTATTTTAGTAAGGTATGGGGGCCAAAACCCAACATCTGCTACAATTAATATTAATGTTCGCTAACATAAAAGTTCCAACATTGTCAGACGGTAAAATATATTTGGTTTTAAGTTATGGTGTCCATATACTAAAATTCCAAATTTGTCTAATGTTGGCTTTTGATGGATATATGACTTTGTTCTCCAACCTAAAGGTAATCTTACTTAACGCCAAGGTCGACAAAACCCAACATCTGCTAAATGTTGACATGTTGTTGGTTTGTAGTGTTTTTAACGGTGTTTATTTAGCATCTGTTTTCATTAAAACTTCTTCTGATGACTCATATTTGTGTCATATTTGTGTTATATTTGTGCAAGCAGCAACCACTTAGCAATTTCATTGCAAACATCTAGAATACTATAGTAACCATTCAACACTGTTTTAGACACTCAGCAACCACCTGATAACCAAAAGCCAACGTCTGCTAAATGGTGATGTTGGTTGTTGTTGGTTTGCAGTGTTTTAAATGGTGTTTATTTAACATCTGTTTAAAATTGGTGAAAGCGTTCAACCCAATGATGGTTTCCATCCGGTACTGAATTTCAGCTTTGGGTTTTGACGTCAACCAGGTTTTCCTTTTCAACTAAAATTCAACGTCTGAACATCAGAAGTCCAGCATCTTTCTGACGTTACTCTGGCGTCAGACGGCTGCTGGCGTTTTCCAGCAAACTTCTTTTATTTAGAAGGAAAGGGGAGGAAAATGGCGTTTTCCGTGATTCACAGCCTTTAAAATGTATTAGCGACGCGGTAATGGAGTAACGCTATGCCAGCAGAGCTGTTTCCAACTGCAGTGTGGATTGAATTGGGAGAGGGCGAGTGTGTGCGAAAGAGCAGGAGATGTGAATTAAATTTGGAAGGGTGACAGGATCCAAATTGAAACTGGAATTGCACGAGGCGAAAGAGAGGAGAGCAGTGTTTTTCTTTCGTTCACTGAAGCTCCGCCCGCCTGCGGGACTGAGGGACAAGAGACAGAAGTGGACATGCTGTAGTCCTCCGAGTACAATTTACACACCAGAGAGAGAGAGAGAGAGAGAGAGAGAGAGAGAGAGAGAGAGAGAGAAATGACAGGAGGCTGAAGAGGAATACAAAGAAAATATGAAAAGAGATAGAAAGAGAGAGAGAGACAGATGGAAAAAGATAGTACGAAATAGAGAGAGAGATAGAGAGACAGACTGAAGGAGAAAGACAGAAAAAGAAAGCGAGAAAGAGAGAGGGAGAAACAGAAGGAGGGAGATAGACAGAGCGAGAAAGAGAGTGAGGGAGCAACAGTGGGAGAGAAACTAAACAATATCAATTATTATAACTAATTTCTAAAATAATGATTTATTGCTTATTATTACACATTTATTAATTCTCCACACACTTATTTTTCTTCTATTTGAATTATAATTAATAATAATTATAAGTTTTAATCCTGTAAATAATAATAAGTTATTGTGTTGTAATTGTATTTACGTAATCTTTCTTTAATTCATTATTATTATTAATTATTATTATTATTTTTATTTGTTTTCTGTTTTTGCTTTGGCTATAGTGTTGATTGTTACATTCATGCCAATAAAGCACGGTTGAACTGAACTGAACTGAAGAGAGAGAGAGAGAGAGAGAGAGAGAGAGAGAGAGAGAGAGAGAGAGAAAAGAGAGAGAGAGAGAGAAAGAGAGAGAGAGAGAGAGAGAGAGAGAGAGAGAGAGAAAAAAAAGAGAGAGAGAGAGAGAGAGAGAGAGAGAGAGAGAGAGAAAGAGATAGAAAGATATAGAGAGAGAGAGACAAAAGAACCAAAGAGAGAGAGAGAGAGAGAGAGAGAGAGAGAGAAAGAGATAGAAAGATATAGAGAGAGAGAGACAAAAGAACCAAAGAGAGAGAGAGAGCTAAAGTAAGAGAGGGCGAAACAGAAGGAGAGAGGTAGAAAAAGAGAAAGAGTGAGAAAGAGAGAGAATGAGAGAGAAAGGGAGAGGGAGACAGATGGCAAAAGATAGAAAGGAAAAGAGCGAGCTAGAGAGACAGAAAAAGAAAGCGAGAAAGAGAGAGAGAGAGAGAGAGAGAGAGAGCAAGAGAGGGAGAGACAGAGGGAAAGCGCAAGGAGACAGAAAGAGAAAGAGACAGAAGGAGAGATAGAAAGAAAGTTCAGTTTTGGACATATGTGATTGTTTTGGCAACATTGTTTTCAAAACAGTCATGCTAATAAAGACAATTGAATTGAATTGAAATGAATTGATAGATAGAGAGACAGACAGAAAGACAGAGCAAGAGAGAGGGAGCAAGAGAGGGAAAAAGAAAAGGAGAGAGATAGATGGACCGAAAGAGAGAGAGAGAGAGAGAGAAAACAGAGAGGTAGACGTTCCACAGCCTGTAGACATCAGGGAGAGAAAATGAAAGAGAATTTCAAAGACTGTTGTTCTTCATGGTGACAGTGGCCAGCAGCCAGTGTGTGTGTGTGTGTGTGTGTGTGTGTGTGTGTCATGAAGTTAAAGATGATATATTTGAGTTTTTGTAATAACTAATAGATTGTTTTGTACAGTTTTGGAGTGAAAGGAAAAGGAGCTGCATGCTAAACGTTTGGGCAAGCAGACATATTTAAAAATATTTCTAATAATAACTTTTAGCAAGAAATAAAAAAGGGAGAGAAAAAGAAAGTGGTTGCAACTTATAGGCGGTAAAAGTTGTTATTCATATGTTTGTTTTTATGGGGTGGTTATTTATGATAAGCTTTGTGATGTATCGCATGTGTTGCTTTGGTGTTGTCAGGTGGTTGCTGAGTGTCTACAACAGTGTTGAATGGTTACTGCGGTATTCTAGGTGGTTGCTCTGATATTGCTCAGTGGTTGCTGGTTGCACAAACATGACTTTAACAGGAGAGTCATCAGAAGAAATTTAATAAAAAGAACACCTCTCCAACTGTTAAGCATGGGGGTGGAGGTGGATCATGGTTTGGGCTTGTGTTGCAGCCAGTGGCACAAGAAACATTTCACTGATAGTTCTCCCTTTTGGTTTGGTTTCACACAAAAAAAAACCCCACAATGCCTCAAAAATTTGCTTAGATATTTCAACTGTGTTAAGGCAGGACAATTAGCAGAATTAGCATTAGCTGCTAACCGTGCTAAGCGCTAGCTCTTTCACTGTTCAGAGGTGAGTATTATTATTAACCCCAGCAAGCACTGCTGGAGCAGCATTAGCATTACCTGCTAAGCACTAGACATTTCGCCAGTCAGAGGTGCGTATTATTGGCCTGTAGTCTGCTGCTAACCCCAGCTAGCACTGCTCGAGCAGTATTAGCTTTAGCCGCTAACCACACTAAGCACTAGCTAGTTCCTCAGTGTAGCGCTGTTGGGCGGCATAAGCCGCTAACCAGAAGTCTAAGCAGGAGAGAAATCTGTGTAGATTAACATCCAGCGGAAATTTGACTTGGCAAGACCTGCTAAATTAAAAGAAAACCGCGGCGACACCCCTGTTCCTTACTAGTGTCGCGTACACCGGTGCACCTTATAGTGTGAAAAATCCGGTATTTCTGTTTAATAATAAAATAAATACGCAACACTCACCGTGACCGTAGCCAGCAGTCCTTCTGGCACGTTGGCGACGATGATGCCGATGAGGAAGACGACGGCCTCGAGCCAGGTGTATCCGAGGATGATAGAGAGGATGAAGAAGGACACGCCCAGGAAGACGGCCACGCCCGTGATGATGTGGATGAAGTGCTCGATCTCGATGTTAATGGGCGTCTGACCGACTTCCAGCCCCGAGGCCAGAGTCGCTATACGCCCCATTACTGTATGATCACCTGTCGCAATCACGATACCACGGGCTGTACCTGCACACATGTCATGGTACAGGAGCTAGTATCGTGTCCCGTGACTTTTGTCATGTCCAAAAGAAGCTAAAGTACATTGTACTGAGCTGAGCTGTGGGATATATAGACGGAGTGTCCTCAAATAAATGTGTTTAATTAGATGGTTTTTTTTTTATGGGGTGTGTTTTATGATATTTATGTTGTATCGCATGTGTTGCTTTGTTGCTTTGGTGTTGTCAGGTGGTTGCTGAGTGTCTACAACAGTGTTGAATGGTTACTACGGTATTCTAGGTGGTTGCTCTGATATTGCTCAGTGGTTGCTGGTTGCACAAACATGATTTTAACAGGAGAGTCATCAGAAGAAATTTAATAAAAAAGAACACCTCTCCAACTGTTAAGCATGGGGGTGGGTGGATCATGGTTTTGGGCATCATGTGTTGCAGCCAGTGGCACAAGGAACATTTCACTGATAGTTCTCCCTTTTGGTTTGGTTTCACACAAGGAAAACCACAAGTGCAACAAGTGAATGAATGAATGAATGATGAAATCTTACCCTCCACACAGTTGGTGGAGAAGAAGCAGATGTTCCTGGTCTCCAGAGGGTTTTCGTGGGTGAAGTCTGGAGAGCGGGTCTGGGGTTCGGATTCTCCGGTCAGTGAGGAGTTGTCCACCTGAAAGGAAAGAGGTGAGGCTCAGTTTCACAATTATATAAGTTGTTTTAACTTCCAGTCAAATTCAAATGAATCCAAATAAGAGTTTTAAGGCAACATTTTGTGTTTTTTCACCTTTAAAAAAAGGTACAATTTCTATTTCAAACTATTAAATAATTTTAAGCGAAATCAAAAGTTGATATCACTTAAATTCACAATTAAGAGCAGATGCTCTTATTTAATACTGTTATTTATCAATTAAGCTTGTCTGTTCTTTTTATTCATTTTATTACTTATTACTTATTATTATTTATTTTATTTACAATTAAATATTCACTATTTGTCACAAACATTGAGAGGGGTAAGAGGGTGGATGTAAATGCAGGTGTATTTTTATTATAACGAAAAAAGATTAATAAAGCAAAAAGCAGAACACTATCTAATTAACAAAGACGAGAACAAAGACTACTCAAAACTATACACTAATAATAATGGGATCAAAAACAAACCTGATACGCATACACAGCATGGTAGCACATAAAAGACTTAACAAGGAACATCAAAGAAAGGGGCTTATATACAGAGTGAGGGTGAGGAACACCTGGGGAAGGAAACAAGGGGGCGGGGTTACAAACAAGACAGGAGGGATTACAGAAGACAGAGCAGGGCTAAGGGAGAGACAAGTCGAAAAACAAAAACAGAGAGCGGAAGCAAAACAAAACAAGAGAACAAAGGCAGGAGCAGGAAGGACCAAAACACAAGATAGACACGGGCTAAGGTGCGACACTATTAAATGATTAAGTCTTAAAAATAAAAAAGTTTGATTATTGCAGTGGGTGCACCAGCCTTTTTCGTTTTTTTTTTTTTAATAATTTTTTTCAGTTTGTTCAATCGGGGTCTATCAGTTTATATTGCTTAAAAATTCAATAAAAACTTTAATTACAAAAAAAGTGTGATTAATCATGATTAATCACAGAATGCTGCTGATGCCATTCAGTGTGGTATTAAAAAGGATAGATATATAATAGATATAATTTAGATATAATCTGCCTCTGGCAGGGAAACTGAGAACAGTGCAAATGTTTCTTTTGTATTAAACAAGTTGTATGATGTATTTAGTTTGCCCTATGATATAACATTTCCCATCCATTTGGCACCAGTTATCCAGCCTCACTTCATATCTTTTGGCACGCTGTGTATTTTTTATTGGTATTTATAAAACCAAGCGTCGGTTTGTGGTATCCGAGTAAAAGGTCAAGAGCAGAATACTAATTATATTAAATCAATTCTTCCTCTCCTTCATCTCTAACAATCCACAAACTCCAAAATACATAAATCTGAACATAACAAGAACACAGTCCACGTTTCACATCACAGGCCCTGGATGAAAGAGTCGTGACTGCTCCTGACAGAAGCTATTACAGCACCCGCACGGCATTAACGCCAGCAAAGCGCACTGCCCTGAATTAAATAAGGGTCAGGAAAATGACTTTGATGAGTTATGCTAATACACCAGACTATAAATCTAATCTGGCCACCAAGAAAAGCTCAGAAAAACGGGGCAAAGAGTCTAAAAGCGGAGAGAGTGCGCATTTCTAGCGGAGAAAAATGGGCCAAAGAGTCTAAAAGCGGAGAGAGTGCTCAGTTGTAGCGCAGAAAAACAGGCCAAAGAGTCTAAAAGCAGAGAGAGTGCTCAGTTGTAGCGCAGAAAAACAGGCCAAAGAGTCTAAAAGCGGAGAGAGTGCGCATTTCTAGCACAGAAAATCGGGGCAAAGAGTCTAAAAGCAGAGAGAGTGCGCATTTCTAGTGCAGAAAAACGGGGTAAAAGAGTCTAAAAGTGGAGAGAGTGCGCATTTCTAGCGCAGAAAAACGGGGCAAAGAGTCTAAAAGCGGAGAGAGTGCGCATTTCTAGCGGAGAAAAATGGGCTAAAGAGTCTAAAAGTGGAGAGAGTGCTCAGTTGTAGCGCAGAAAAACAGGCCAAAGAGTCTAAAAGCGGAGAGAGTGCGCATTTCTAGCACAGAAAATCGGGGCAAAGAGTCTAAAAGCGGAGAGAGTGCGCGTTTCTAGCGGAGAAAAACGGGCCAAAGGGTCTAAAAGCGGAGAGAGTGCGCATTTCTAGCGCAAAAAATCAGGCCAAAGAGTCTAAAAGCAGAGAGAGCGCGCATTTCTAGCGCAGAAAAACGGGCCAAAGTGTCTAAAAGCGGAGAGAGTGCGCATTTCTAGCGGAGAAAAACGGGCCAAAGAGTCTAAAAGTTGCCGTAATTAAGGAGTTTAATATGAAGAGACATCATGAAATGAAACATCAGTTTGAAAAATCTTAGTTTACACAACACTGTCAAAGATAAAGATAGTAAGTGAAGTAAAATGGTGTGTACCTTGCAGCCACTGGAGGAGATGATACGCAGGTCAGCTGGGGTGCGGTCTCCTCCCTTTATCTCCACCAGATCTCCCACAACCACTCCCTCCGCATTAATCTGCCTCTTCTCACCCTCACGGATCACCAGGGCTTGCTGTCGAGTGTTGAGGAAAGATAGAAAGAGAGAAACAGAGAGAGGAAGAGATATGAGTTAATAATAAATATTAGAATGTTAGAATAAAAATGAAAAACAAGGAAAAAATGCATTTGTAAGACTATTGGGATCATTAGCAACTCTCCTTAGCCTTTGCTGTGTATGTGCGCGAACATTATCCTGCTGAAAAATGCAAATTTTTGCAAATCACTTTTTTTAAATGATTAATTGATTTACTAAATCTAGTCCTGTGTGAAAAATGTATTTGCCCCTAAAATCTAACATGGTCTTGCCACTCTTGGCGACAACAACTGCAATCAAGCTTTACTGATAACTGGTAACGAGTCTTTCACATCTCTGTGGAAGCATTTTGTTCCTCTTTTCTTTACAGGATTGTTTTAATTCAGGCATTTTAAATGTTAAATGTTTTGGATTCTTTTGGGACCTCCTGGATGAGTTGTCCATGCCCTTTTGGAGTAATTTCGGTCAGCCAGCCACTCCTGGGAAGGTTCACCAGTGTTCCATTAGTGTTTTTTCTATTAGTGAATAATAGTGAATCACTGTGGTTCTCTGGAGTCTCAAAGCTTTGTAGTGTAATGGGATGGAGTGCTACAGTAGACTAGTAGCTCTCCAGCCCAGAGGGTTGTTGAACCCAATTACAAAACAGTTGATCTCAAAGCAGGTAAACCCAAGAAGAAAAGGGAAAAAAAAGCAGTGGATTAAGTGTGTTTTTGAGCAGCACTTTGTACACGGCTAGTGAATTGGGACACGACCGGGAAAAACGCCCTTATAAGGAGATAGGGAGCCCAAGAATGGGCGGAAACTAAGGTATAGTATAGTTCAAACCACTTAATGGGCCAGGTGTTTTATGCTTACGGGCCACGTCTATCAGCCAACAGAAAATAATGCTTGCTCTATAGCCTATAACGTAAAGGCCAGTCCAGTTCATCTACATGCTCTACCTGTTTGTCAAACGTAGACTGAAACGAATAGCTACACACTGATAAAGACTGTCAGACACTGAGGGGCATAACCTATATAGCCAATATTTAACAAAAAAAGCAGTTAATGGCAACATACTAAACTTGATTCAGTTTGATTCAAATGATAAATCTCCGTTTGAGGCTGTCACACGGCAACTCGGAGCTTCAGATCCCTCCATAAGGTCTGGAGACTGGCTACATGACCCACTACATGACCTTTATGTGCTTCTTTTTGAGGCATTTCCTTGTTGCCTTGGCTATGGTTTGGTCGTTGGTCATTGTCGTGCTGGAAGGCCCAGATCAAATAATTATTTCCTTCCCTGTATATGTGGCCACAAATTAGTGTTTCCCCCTAATTCAAAGTAGCCGAGTAATGTTTGAAAATGCGAAAATTTTTCGTTTTTCAAGTTCAAACTAATTTTGGAGTTATTCAGCCTCCTGGTGTTGGGTTGGATGGTAAATAAGGGAAATGATCTTAATTTCAGGTTTTTCTTCCTGTTAGAAATTACCGTCTATTTGTGATAAACAATTAAGAACATGCACTTTTTATTTAAAACAACAACACTCACTGGAACCCATGACTGAAATGTGTATCTCGTAGTCCAGGTGAGCTGCGTGAGATTGATAGTTTTAATAATTGATAATGTTGCTCTGAACGCTCACTCTCCGACTGAGTCCTGGGTTTTTGCCTGTGGCAATCTGTTGCATTTGTTAATAAAACGAATAAACCAACATAAAAAAAAACAGTCAGCCATGTTTACATGCAGCCAAATAACAATTAGTCCAACATTTATTTGACTAATTAGAATATATCCATGTGTCCTCCACAATCAGAACAGATTCATCTGATTGAGAGCGGTCTGAAGTCACAGAAAATCATAAATATTCTGTTTTCTCCATAGTTTAAATGTTTTTAAACCAGACTGACCAATCAGAGCTCTGTAACCAAGTAGATCAACAAATGAGCATGAAGACGGCAGTAGAACAGCTGAACAGTTGATTTTGATTTGATTAGAACACTAAAAAAAACTGGTACCACTTTAAAATAAGACTACCTTTATAAAGGGTTTATAAATGGTTTACAATTAGCTTATTAATGGTTACTAATTAGGTTGTAAATGCCTTAAAAATCATTAATAATCAGTTATAACACATACACAGAAAGGTCAACAATGACCTGTTGTTTGCCAAATAGTGAACGTATGTGTTACGTAAAAGTTTACGTATGGCATTAACAACCGAATTAGTAACCATTAATAAACTAATTGTAAACCATTTATAAACCCTTTATAAAGGTAGTCTTATTTTAAAGTGGTACCAAAAAACTACACTCTGATTAACAGTACAGTAAACACACAACCAGTCAAAAGTTTAGACTCATGCAGTAACTTAAACATGTTCTGATGAGTGCCAGTTTCATCATAACGTTTTTTAAGGTCTTTGCGGTGACTGCACATGAGGACACTTTCAAGTTCTTGACATTTTGACAGTATTTTTTTATTTATTTATTTAGTTGAGTAGTTCTTGCTTGTCATAATCTGGATTAGAACATTTTTCAAATAGAGCTACTGTTCACTGTATACCTGTAACTCTACCTCTTCACTACTTTACTTTAACTGATGCTCTCAAACTTTACATTAAGAGACAAGAAATTCAAGTAATTAACTCTTGATGAGTTCAGCACAGCTGTTAACTGAAAGCTTAACTGAATTCCAGGAGACTCTACCTCATAAAACTGACCGAGAAAATCCAGCAGAGATGTTCAAAAACTGTTTAATCTAAGTAAGAGGTGCCACTTTTATCTGATTTTAAAGGTGTCCTTCTAAAATCCACTTTTACTTTGTTCTTTGTGAAATACTATAGGTCTATTCCTTAATCTCACCAATCTATTCCCTGTGGTGGATTTTTACTTTCTGGACCTGGACTCTACCCACCTCTGTGTGTGAGTATCTACAGGTTTAAATAGGATCTCCGGTGGATTTGGTGTTTTACAGAGACTCTAAGACTAGGTCAGTGTCTGAACTGCACTTAGCAGAACATTATTACACATGTTCTAAAGTAACATATCACATTGCAAAGACTGTTATTAGTGTAAAAATGTCTTTATTTTAAAACATTTCTAACTGTTGTCCGTCTCGCTGCCTCCTGGTGACTTGTTTGCATGTTTGTATGAATATTCATGAGCCGCAAACCACACTAAGCGCTAGTGAGTCTTTCGCCTGTCAGAGGTGAGCAAACCACTAGCTATTATCACCATGTCTTACTGGCTAATAATACTAGTGGTTAGCTGCTATTGCTAATGCTAATGCTGCTGCACCCAGCTTTAGTGGAAATCTGGAAATCTAAGCTTACTGTAAATAAACCAAAGCACTTTACTCACCCGAAAAGAGCAGAACTCCTATCATTACTAAAACCCCCCTCCTCCGTCGGTGGACTAAAGCACAGTTATACCGGATCACCGGAGTACTTTACCACTTCTGTATGATAAGAATGGAAAATGTTGTGAAACTGCTGCAGATAAATCCAAATTCTGCTTTAATTTCTATTCTCAGCATGTCACAGTGTGGAGTGTATACATTTGCCACTTTTCAATTACTCTCCACTGAGAGGAAATATACAGACAGTTCTATACGGGAAATAGCTGTTGTCAGACCAATTACTCCTACAGAGTCACGGTCCAGTTTGTTTTATGAATTCTCCTGCCGTGTACAAAGTGCTGCTCAAAAACACATTTAATCCACTGCTTTTTTTCCTCCTTCAGACGTTTGAATTTAATCCGACAAGCAATCACCTCACTTTTCAAACGCTTCTAATCCTATTACTCTTCTCTCTTCGCCTGTACCCACAGTATATATATATACACAAATTCACAACACATCTATTCCATTAGCAGACTGTGTTCCTGATCTGAGTTGTGTAATACGTTACTCACAGTCTATCTCCTCCAGCTATGGTGGTCACGTGTCCGTGACCCTCAACGACTGGCTTGCATTTATCACCAATCATTTTTACGAGTGTAGAGCTTTTAACAGCTCCGTCCGAAAGCAGGTCTGAACTCTTAGTTTTATAAACAAGCGTCCAAAAAAAAGAACTCCACCAAGCCAAACCAGTAACACTGAAGCGACACCATTTATCCAAACCCATCCAGACACCCACTGTGGGCGAGACTACACACTGATGGTGGCAAATACTGTAAATGATGCTAAGAGCCAATATAAAAAGGTATACTGTATTTTTTTGGCATCTTATGAATGGATTTTAGAAGGCAGGTATTAAGAAGCAGTAAATCCACTCTGCTGAAGTACACACTCTGCTGAGTTATACAGAAGTTTCGGTTTAGTTCTCCAGCACTGAGGCTGTAGCAGCATTAGCATTAGCCGCTAACCGTGCTAAGCGCTAAGCTCTTTCGCCATTCAGAGGTGAGGTATATTGGACTGTAGCCTTTTTTAGCTTGCTAACCCTGGCTAGCACTGCTGGAGCAGCATTAATCGCTAAATGTGCTAAGCGCTAGCTCTTTCGGCATTTGGAGGTGAGTATTATCGGCCATTGTAGTATTACGCCTGGTGCTGAAAGTGTTCTTATCTCTCCCACAATCAACTCTGCCTGCGATCTGCAGCCTCTGGACTACATTGTCCAGGATGCACCACACACTGTGATTACGCCCAACACACAGCACATGAAACTTCCAGGAAGTAGATCACCTGAGTTCTAGCCACATGGTTTAGCCCTGTATAAAAGGCACATTTGCTCTCATTCGGTGCTGAGTATTGACGGTTCTATCCTCGTACACCTACTCTGGTATGTTAGCTCCTTGTTGCTGCTGTTTACCGGTATTGACCCTGCTTTGTCTGACCACCCCTTTTGTCTTATACTTTATTTAATTAAGTGTTATGAGACCTGCTCAGTTATAACATGTAGTAATTTGTAAGAAACCAAAACAGGTTTAATCATCTTTTTTTCTATGCGTTTTTAAAGAATATTACTGAATATACAGTATCATTTAAATGGCATGTTTTGATGTGTCTGGGTTTAGCATCATAGCACTCATACAGTCGGCTGCAGCTGAGATGACCTTGACCTTCCTGAGGAGAGGTTCACAGTGTAATATTATACAGTGTGCACATTCAGTCCTGACACTCTGGAACAGAGATCACCAGTGGATAGATCACAGTCCAAGTCACAGTCCATTTACTAACAGTACCTACAAAAGAATGTCTCAACTATCTATTATTTGTCACTATTTAAGACATTATTAATCATTACACTGGTAACATTTTGAATCCTTAATTAATTAACATTATTTACAGTATAAAGCATTATTATTTTGTAAGGTTTCATAATGTTATCTGACCACAGCACCTTGACTTGTGGCTCCAAATGCAAACGGCATTTCTTACATCTTTGTTTTAACAGTGGCTTTCTTCTTGCCACTCTTCCATAAAGGATCTTTGTGTGGAGTACACAACTTCTAGTTGTCCTGTGGACAGATTCTCCCGCCTGAGCTGAGTGGATTTCTGCAGCTCCTCCAGAGTGACCATGGGCCTGTTGGCTCTTTGACCAGTACTCTCCTTTTTTGATCTGTCAGTTTGGGTTTGTAGAAATACTGTATGTGTAGAATATTTTTTTTTCCATTTTTGGATGATGGATTGTGGAACAGTGCTTCTTGGGATTCTCAAAGCTTGGGATGTGTTTTTTATAATCTAACCCTGCTTTAAACTTCTTAAATCTCCACAGCTTTATCTCTGGCCTGTCTAGTGAGTTCCTTGGTCTTTTCATGATGCTGTTTGTTCACTAGTAATCTCTAAAAAAAAACACTGAGCTCTTCACAGAACAGCTGTATTTATTTATACGGAGACTAAATTATTACACACGGCTATTAACTTATTAAAGTGACTTCTGAAGGCCATTGATTGCACTGGATTTTATTTAGGGGTTTCAGAGTAAAAGGGTGTTAAATACACTTAAAAATCTCAATAAAATTCATTTAAGTTTGTGTACTTTCGCCAGTCAGAAAGGCATCATGGCTGCCGCACTTACCTGAGGAACCATGTTCTTGAAGGAGTCCATGATTCGAGAGCTCTTGGCCTCTTGGTAATAGGAGAAGCAGCCGGTGATGATCACCACAGCGGCCAGAACCACTCCCAGATACAACTGCAGCCCAGACAGATGAAGAAAAAAATACGAGAAAAGAGAGAGACAGAGGTGGGTATTAATATTTCGATAGAGGCAGATTTACTCTGTAATAATTGGTTGGTTGTGATGGAGGTTTCTTGGATCAGATGAGGGTCTAAATTTTAGTGTATTGGACAATACTGTGAACTATTTGGCTGCATATCTGTAGTTGTACTCTAGAGGCACTAAAGGATTATGGGTAATGTAGTTTTTCTAGTTCCGTAAATAAACTAAATGTTCTTCTGTCTCTGTGTGAGTTCATATATGTTGTGGATGAAAATACTTTTAATAGACTAAAGTCTGACACCCTCTCACATCTAAAGACAAGTCACAGACTTTTTCAGTCTCCACCCTAGCCCCGCCCTAGCCCTGCCCTAGTCATCAGTGTTCTCACCTTGTGTCTCATTTGTAACTCCGCCCCCTCATTACCTCCAAAGTTGTCCCTAGTGTGTGCCTGTGTATAAATAATAAATACCCCATGTGCTCCTTTGTTCTCTGTCGTGCTTTTTGTTTGATCTCGTCCTGTTACTCTGTCCGGATCTTGTTTATCTGTTTTGTTAAGCCTTAGACCTGCTGTGTTCCATGTTTGCTTTATGGAGTTTGTTTCTTTATTTGTAATTTTTTCTTGTTTGTTTCAGTTTCCTTTTCTTTATATTATCTCAGTGTTTTGTTTTTTTGTTTAGTTTTGTTAAATAGAAAATAAAACTGACTTGTGTTTGCATCCTGCCTCCTCTCCATTACATTTACAATGGTACTGTTATTCCCCTTTTTAATTCTCCTCATCACTATTTGCACTATTGTCTTGTGTCTGTTGTCTCTTGTAGGCATATGTCTGTGACCTTGTTGTATTGTACATTTAGTGTTTCTCATTCTTTTTATATTCATATTTGTATCGTGTTGTAATTGCTGTAACTTTGGGAAGGAAAATAATGTAAGACAGGGGATCTTGCAGGGTCACTATTTGTACGACTTAAACTAGATTCGTTCTGAGATGATTTAACTTTTTATTATGTATACTTTTATTGTCACTGAGACAGTGAAATCGCTCGAAAAGGTGGTAGGTAAAATAAGTGAGCAGTGTTTAACACAGCACTCGTGAGATGGAGATAAAACACTTTGAACTCCTTTGCTAAAACTGAAGGAGTTTAATAATGTTCATCTTATTCTGCAACAGCTTCATCCACCAGGCGGTCAGACTCCTCAACGCACAGAGACAGAGCTGAACCCCAGCCCAACCAACACACACCCAACAAACTCACACAAACTGAACTGAGCTTTTGATTTTTTTAAAGAGTCAAAAATAACCCAAAAGCAAGAGCAAGAAAAAAGAGGGAAACCTTTTGGATTTTTTATCTTAAAAGTTTATTTTCTGAGGGTTTGAATGAGGATTTTACGATAAAATAATTTCTTTAGGGAATTTGGGGAAATGGGAGTCTGGATGGTCAGTTTGGTTGTTTTACCTCTGTGTGTATTCTTGCACAAAAATCTTTTCTTAATAAAATTGATAAGTAACTGTGTTTGTAAATTTCAGATGAGGAAGTGGTTCCCTTGTGGAATTGAGCTGTCAGCCTCTCATTGGCTGATTATGTGTCCGATGATGTGACCTTTATTACTTGGAGTATTCTCATTGGTTGTTTTTTGTGTCTTTAATAAATCGAAAATTCTCCAGGCCAGTGAAATTGTAATTCTGTGATACACAGTACATCACCAAATTTCAACAACTCTCTACGATACTTTACAGCATCTGTGTTACTGAAAAGAATAAAATACAAAATTAATTTACTAAATAAGTAAATACCAGGAATTATGGATTTATTAGAGTCAGTTTTATACAATTTCACTACCAATGTTTTACACCGCCTGCAGGTTTACCATGTTCATTTGGTTATAGCGCCACCACATGGTGATCTTAGGGATCTTAGAGAGCCTATGTTTCAATACAAAAAATCCACATTTGACGCCACATATTGATACAAACCAATACAATATATCGCAATATTGATCGTGTGAAATCCGCCTCACAGTAGCTCTGGAGAAGCTCTGTCTTATATAGAATATATTCAGTAGTATCAGGGTGATGATGTCTCACTAGCAATATGATCAATATGATGATCTATGAATTCTCCTCACAGTAAAACATGCAGATTTAGAACAGAACTCACATTGTCATTGGCCGGTTCGTCCTCGGTTGCAGCCTGGAGGCTGTAAGCAAAGAAGCAGAGGATGGCTCCAATCCACAGCAGGATGGAGAAACCTCCAAACAGCTGCTTACAGAACTTCACCCATTCTGGAGTGGTGGGGGGCGGAGTCAGAGCATTCGGGCCATCCCGAGCCAGGATCTCAGCTGCTCTCTGAATGGTCAAACCCTAAGAGAGGAGCAGAAGATCAGCGAGGGAGACCAGGAGGAAAAGAAATCATTGGTAATGAATAAAAAAGAGCTGAGTTAAAAGTACATATATTCTTAGGTACGATTTTATGTTGAAATAAGGGCCAAGGACATTCAATCTTAAAGCACTTAGATCAGGGGTGTCCAAACTTTTTATGTTGGGGGCCAGAAGGAGAAATATATTTGAAGTCAGGGACCACAAACTCTGTAATAAAACAAATAATGAAATATACCACTTTAAATAATACATTTTTCCTGATTATTTCATTTACACACCATTTTACTTCACTTACTGTCTTTATCTTTGACAGTGTTGTGTAAACTAAGATTTTTCAAATTGATGTTTATTTTCATGATGCCTCTCTAATATAAAACTCCTTAATTACGGCAACTTTTAGACTCTTTGGCCCGTTTTTCTGCGCTAGAAATGCGCACTCTCTCCGCTTTTAGACTCTTTGGCCCCTTTTCTGCGCTAGAAATGCGCACTCTCTCCGCTTTTAGACTCTTTTGCCCCGTTTTTATGCGCTAGAAATGCGCACTCTCTCCGCTTTTAGACTCTTTGCCCCGTTTTTCTGCGCTAGAAATGCGCACTCTCTCCGCTTTTAGACTCTTTTGCCCCATTTTTATGCGCTAGAAAGGCACACTCTCTCTGCTTTTAGACTCTTTGGCCCGTTTTTCTGCGCTAGAAATGCGCACTCTCTCCGCTTTTAGACTCTTTGCCCCGTTTTTTTGTGCTAGAAATGCGCACTCTCTCCGCTTTTAGACTCTTTGGCCCGTTTTTCTGCACTAGAAATGCGCACTCTCTCCGCTTTTAGACTCTTTTGCCCCGTTTTTATGCGCTAGAAAGGCACACTCTCTCCGCTTTTAGACTCTTTGGCCTGTTTTTCTGCGCTAGAAATGCGCACTCTCTCCGCTTTTAGACTCTTTGGCCTGTTTTTCTGCGCTAGAAATGCGCACCCACTCCGCTTTTAGACTCTCTTGCCCTGTTTTTCTGTGCTAGAAATGCGCACCCTCTCCGCTTTTAGACTCTTTGGCCCGTTTTTCTGCACTAGAAATGCGCACTCTCTCCGCTTTTAGACTCTTTGGCCCGTTTTTCTGCACTAGAAATGCGCACTCTCTCCGCTTTTAGACTCTTTTGCCCTGTTTTTCTGTGCTAGAAATGCGCACTTTCTCCACTTTTAGACTCTTTTGCCCCGTTTTTATTCGCTAGAAATGCGCACCCTCTCCGCTATTAGACTCTTTGGCCCGTTTTTCAGCGCTAGAAAGACTCTTTGGCCTGTTTTTCTGCGCTAGAAATGCGCACCCTCTCCGCTTTTAGACTCTTTTGCCCCGTTTTTCTGCGCTAGAAAGGCGCACTTTCTCCGCTTTTAGACTCTTTGTCCCGTTTTTCTGCGCTAGAAATGCGCACTCTCTCCGCTTTTAGACTCTTTGGCCCTGTTTTTCTGTGCTAGAAATGCGCACTCTCTCCGCTTTTAGACTCTTTGGCCTGTTTTCTGCGCTAGAAATGCGCACTCTCTCCGCTTTTAGACTCTTTTGCCCTGTTTTTCTGTGCTAGAAATGCGCACTCTCTCCGCTTTTAGACTCTTTGGCCTGTTTTTCTGTGCTAGAAATGCGCACTCTCTCTGCTTTTAGACTCTTTGGCTCGTTTCTGACACCTAGCGTTCAAACTTTGAATCTCTCATTATAAAAACCTGTTTAACAGCGGGACAACTTTCATTCTATTTTTAAAATACCTCGCAGGACGCTCCAAAAAAGGAAACGGGCCGCAAATGTCCCGCGGACCGTAGTTTGGACACCCCTGTCTTAAAGGAACTAATAGCGCTTATAACAGCCAATGGGGAGGTGTTTTGGCTTGAATATGTATTAGTGAGTTCTCCAGCCCTCCAAATTTTAAAATAAGTTAAGGTGTACTACAAATAGAGAAATGTACTGTAAGAAACTTTTTTTATTTTTAGTTATTTAGGCTTATTAACCAATCATAGTTTGCAGTCTTTGTTTTTTTTATGTAAGGTAGAATTAACCTCTTTACACATTGAACACTGTAGGGCTTTCAACTGTCATTTTTCAGCAGGATGATTCTCACCCACACACAGCTACTGGAGGCCGTTTTCTCCAATAAACTTTAGGTTTGGAACCTTCACTCTAATTTTGTCATTATTATAAACCTATTTTAATTTTGGTTTAATCCATATTATGGCAAGAAAACATTTTTGTTTCTTTTCTTTACTTAATTGTGTAGTTCTTGCCATAAAAGCAGTGTGAAAGACTGGTGCAAAGCTGATAAAATTTTTTTTCCTCTATCTATCTATCTATCTATCTATCTATCTATCTATCTATCTATCTATCTATCTATCTATCTATCTATCTATCTACGCTCTAAATAGCAGTATTTTTTATTTGGAATCTTGGAGGAAATACAAGTTTATAGAATAAAACAACAATGTTCATTTTCTTCAAACATATATCTTACAACTACAGAGCCAGGGAGGGGCCGTGGTTAAAAAAAAATAAATTTTATCTAACAAACGATAGAGCAGCTTATGCTCAAGTTTTCTTTAAAGCGTGTCAACGATTTGCCATTCGTACTCACGATTTTTTTCATTCGAAAAATAAAACAGTAAAAAATAAATCCAGTTCACTTTGAAAATAAAGTCGTAAAATTACGAGAATAAATTTGTATTATCTTGAGGAAAAAATAGATTTAACTGCTTGGGTAGCAATTTAAGAGCAAATAAGAAAGGGAAAGGAGCATTTCTGCTCATGATCTGTTACAGGGCTGCTGTGATTACCGTCAGTTATCTACATTTCTAACCTGCTGATTATTAATTTTCTGTTGTTACAGTTAGATTTTACAGTGTCCAGATTTGGACTGGTGGCTCCCCCACTGTGAGACGCCTCCCGTGCCAGTAGAGCTCACACTTTCATTAAATGAAAGGCTGCTTCTGAAGTACGGTGGCACTATCTGGCAGGAGCTGGTGAAGGTAGGTGTGAGAGAGAATAAAGAAGAAGGAGGAGCTGTTACAGCGAGACGCTGGGGGTCGGGGATGGGGTGCGTCTTACTTGATACAGGTCCACTCCATAGCGAACTGACAGCTCTTCCAGAGCCAGCTTATGATCATCCTGCAGAAACACACAAACACAGAGCGCTCTGAAGCAGCCGCCACACTTTACTCTCCAATTAGCGCCGCAGTCGCACAGATCACATGTCTGAGAGAGAACGAGAGAGAGAGAGCAGAGGAAAGAACACAAGCTGAGTTCCCTTACCAGAGACACCTCTTTCTTCAGCTCATCCAGGTCTTTATTCTTCTTCTTCTTCTTCCCATTGTTCTGAGCTGCCTCAGGGCTGTACTGTCTTCCATACTGAGAGAGAGAGAGAGAGAGAGAGAGAGAGAGAGAAAGGTTATGAGAGAGAGCGCGTGCAGTGAAATCACTGTAAATTAAAACGCTGATTTTATCACATGAGAATGAGATCATATCTCACTACAGCACAATGGCGTCCCGAAATTCAGGAAATTAAACCCCCTCGCTCGAGACCTAATTCAAAGCATGTCGAAGCCTAATCTAACGGCGGATTGCCCAGCGGGGCCTTACGTAATAAATTACGCTTTTGTGGCGTAAGTAGTTCTGCGCATATCTGGCTCTGAGCACCGAGTGCCAGCTCCCTAGCTGTGGATTATGAACTATGTTATTTATAAGTGTGTTAGGCCTATTAATAACAGTGTCGAATAAAAAAAACAAAACAAAAAAAAACCAACAGCACAAACAAATCATCAAGTGGAGTGTGACGACAGTGCTGGAGGTTTCACACAGCGTTGATAACAGTTTTAATAATATGATCGCCCGGAAAAACATCCTGATCCAGAGGATGGCACCGCCTTATCAATTGAAACCAATGAAGGTGATAAATCGCACATTTAAACATTAAAACAGCAGCCGGCAACCTCAATTTTCTACGTGAAGGTAAGCCACGCCCCCTCTGCAGACATCCCAAGTTGCAAAAATTTATTTCCGACTTTCAGACGAATCCAACATGGCTTCGCGATCATTTAGTCCTCTTTGGGCAATGCTAAAATCACTATTACAAACTTTGACTTTTACCAGACATGGATATACTTTAGAGTAGTGTGAGGTGAAATGAGTTTTGATGGGAGTCACGATGCTCCTTACTGAACGCATCCCATCCAGGAGAGAGAAAAACACTGCCCACCCAAACAAAAAGATAACTATACAAATAAAGTTAATCACAAAAATATCTCTCCTGAAATCTGTTTATTTGAAAGAATAAAGCTCTCCTGTTTATTTACAGTGAAGGGAGTAACGACGTTAAAATAAACGGCTGTTCGTTTTTTTTGTAAGTAGTAATCTAACTAATTACTCTGACTGTAACTATAACGCCGTTACCATTTCCCCATTACACCCTGTTACTGCACATTACTTAAGCCGCTCAATTAGACAGACAAAGACGCGAGTGTGTGTGCGTTGTGTGTGTGAGTCACAAGGGAGGGGAGGATAAGTTAGTAACTCAGTTACTCTTTGGAGAAGTAACTAGTAACTATAATTAATTACTTTTATTGGTCCATATCCAGTATCTACTGTATTTCTTCAAGACAAGCTCTTAACAGGGCAGCAGTATGTGGACGAGTATTGTCTCGTTGTAATAATGCACCAGAGTGTGCACTCAGAAACCGTCAGGCTACTGATTTCAGGACCTCGTTAATGTAAGAGTAGGTGTCTGTAATAAAAGCCAGGGTTGATCTGGGATTGTGCACCATCACACCAGGCCGTCTGGACATGTGTTTTGAGAGAAAGAGAGAGTGTAAGAGAAAATGTGAGAGTTTGAGAGAGAGATAGAGAGAGAGTGTAAGAGAGAATGTAAGAGTTTGAGAGAGAGAGAGAGTGTAAGAGAGAATGTGAGAGTTTGAGAGAGAGAGAGAGAATGTAAGAGAGAATGTGAGAGTTTGAGAGAGAGTGAGAGAGAATGTGAGAGTTTGAGAGAGAGAGAGAGAGAGAGAGAGAGAGAGAGTGTGAGAGAGAATGTGAGAGTTTGAGAGAGAGAGTGTAAGAGAGAATGTGAGAGTTTGAGAGAGAGAGTGTAAGAGAGAATGTAAGAGTTTGAGAGAGAGAGAGAGAGAGAGAGAGAGAGAGAGAGAGAGAATGTAAGAGAGAATGTGAGAGTTTGAGAGAGTGAGAGAGAGTGTAAGAGAGAATGTAAGAGTTTGAGAGAGAGAGAGAGAATGTAAGAGAGAATGTAAGAGTTTGAGAGAGTGAGAGAGAGTGTAAGAGAGAATGTAAGAGTTTGAGAGAGAGAGAGAGAGAGAGAGAGAATGTAAGAGAGAATGTAAGAGTTTGAGAGAGTGAGAGAGAGTGTAAGAGAGAATGTAAGAGTTTGAGAGAGAGAGAGAGAATGTAAGAGAGAATGTGAGAGTTTGAGAGAGAGTGAGAGAGAGTGTAAGAGAGAATGTAAGAGTTTGAGAGAGAGAGAGAGAGAGTGAGAGAGAATGTAAGAGAGAATGTGAGAGTTTGAGAGAGAGATAGAGAGAGAGTGTAAGAGAGAATGTGAGAGTTTGAGAGAGAGAATGTAAGAGAGAATGTAAGAGTTTGAGAGAGTGAGAGAGAGTGTAAGAGAGAATGTGAGAGTTTGAGAGAGAGAGAGAGAGAGTGTAAGAGAGAATGTAAGAGTTTGAGAGAGTGAGAGAGAGTGTAAGAGAGAATGTGAGAGTTTGAGAGAGAGAGAGAGAGAGAATGTAAGAGAGAATGTAAGAGTTTGAGAGAGTGAGAGAGAGTGTAAGAGAGAATGTGAGAGTTTGAGAGAGTGAGAGAGAGAGAGTGTAAGAGAGAATGTGAGAGTTTGAGAGAGAGAGACAGAGAGTGTAAGAGAGAATGTAAGAGTTTGAGAGAGAGAGAGAGAGAGAGTGAGAGAATGTAAGAGTTTGAGAGAGAGAGAGAGAGAGAGAGAGAGAGTGAGAGAATGTAAGAGTAGGTGTCTGTAATAAAAGCCAGTGTTGATCTGGGATTGTGCATCATCACACCAGGCCGTCTGGTCATGTGACGTGTGATAGAAAACTGTTTTTCTAATATTTTATAAATCATCCTTGTTTTTCTGTTTATTTCTACGCTAGATCGTCTCATGCGTTCACACCCCGGTTTGCTTTGAGTTATAGAGTTAAATATAGTGGCGGATGTTCACGGGGAGGAAAGAGAAGAAGAAAATGTACTCATAGGAACTGGCAGGAAGAACAGGAAAAGAAAATACAATAAACAAACAACAAACAGCCCCTAATGGCTGCATTCACTCGCCGTGCACTTCCCTCAGCCCCGCTGTTACTCACGGTGACGGTGAGAGGGTGAAACAGCACATAACCACCGTAATGAGTGAGTGCGTCTGCGGGGGTCAGCCGTAATGGATTTATATCTGCAGTACGTTCTGTCCTGTAGTGCAGTGTGAGGAATACAAGACATTCAGAAGAGAGAGAGAGAGAGAAGGATACGTACACAAGAGAAACAAAGAGAGAGAGAGAGAGAGAGGGTGTGTGTGTGTGTGGCTGAGAAATAAATAGAGAGTGTGAGAGAGCGAGAGCATGAGAAAGAGTTTAATTGATTTAAGTGAAAGAGAGATTTTAAGAGAGAGCGAGAGTTTTGAGAGAGTGTAAGAGAGAGATTTTAAAAGAGCGCGAGAGCACGAGAGTTCGAAAGAGAAAGAGTTGGAGTGAGAAAAGGTGTGTGTGTTAGAGAGTGTGAGAGGTTTTGAGAGAGCGTGAGAGAAAGAAAGTTTGAAAGAGAGTTTTTGAGATTTAAATGACACATTATCATATATTATATGGCATCTTTCCGCATCTCCCTTTGGAATATTCAAGGTTTAAAATCCTCTTTATTTGATATGAAAAGTAGAAATCCCGATTTTGTAAATGAAATAAGAGATGTTGATATATTGATTCTACAGGAGACTTGGTATAGAGGAGATGGATCCACTGGTTGTCCCCCCGGATACAGAGAGTTAGTGGTCCCCTCCACCAAGTCTAAAGGAGTGGTTCAGGGTAGGGACTCAGGAGGGATGCTGATATGGTTTAAATCTGAACTCATCCACTCCATTCAAACTATGAAAAAAGGAACTAATCATTTATGGTTAAAGATTGATAAACAAATAATTTCAACCCCTCAAAATGTATTCCTCTGTGCTGTATACATCCCCCCAATAGAGTCACCATATTTTAATGAAGAAATATTTTCTATTCTAGAGGAAGAAATCAGTTCTTTTCAAGCACTGGGTCATGTGATGATCTGTGGGGATCTAAACGCAAGAACAGGACACAAATTAGACTTCATTAATCCACAAGGTGATCACTTCCTTACAGGAAATAACCTTCCTATTCCCACACATTCCCCCAGAGAGAACTGTGACAGCTCTGTAAACTCTCATGGGAAGAATCTAGTGCAGCTCTGTCGAAGCCTGGGTTTGTACATGATAAACGGACGACTGAGAGGGGACTCTTTTGGTCATTTTACCCACAGTTCAGCTCTAGGCAGCAGTACGGTGGATTATTTTATAACAGATCTAGACATGACGTTTCTGAGAGCCTTCACAGTCAAGCCCTTAACACCCTTATCAGACCACAGCCAAATTACCATTTATCTCAACCCATCAATAATCAAACGTTATCAACCGCAACCAAACATGTACAATCTCAAACAATACCTCAAGTGGACTCAGGACAGCACTGACCGATACACACAGACAATCAACAACCAATATATCAAATCAGTCTTAGATACCTTCCTATCAGACTCATCCTATACTCCCAATCAAGAAGGAATTGATAAAGCTGTAGAAGACCTGAACTCCATCTTTAGTCATGCAGTCCAACTATCAAACATCCCAATCAAGAAAAACAGAGCTAATAAATTTCAGATAAATAAATGGTTTGATCTGGACTGCAGGAATAAAAGAAAAGAATTAAGACACCTATCCAATCTTAAACACAGAGAACCATTTAATGAAGAATTACGAGTGAAATACTGGGACACACTAAAAGAATATAAACACACGATCAAATCAAAGAAATACAAACACATACAAAATCAAATCAATCATTTAGAGGAATCTATAAACTCCAATTCATTTTGGGAAACCTGGAAATCACTCAACAAATCACATCATGACCAATTATTAATTTCAAATGGAGACACATGGAAAACACATTTCCAAACTCTTTACAGAAACCCAGTAATAAAGGAAAAGCAACAAATCATTGTAGATAAATTAGAACATCTAGAAAAGATCATTAAAGAGAACCAGAATCCACTGGACTCTCCAATCTCACTAGAGGAATTAGAGGAAACACTCAAAGACCTGAAACCTAGAAAAGCCTGTGGAACAGACGGCATCCTAAATGAAATGTTGAAATGTACCAATCATAAATTCAAATTGGCTATTCTAAAACTTTTTAACTGTGTTTTAAATTATGGCAATTTCCCATCAATCTGGAACGAAGGACTCATAACCCCGATCTATAAATCCGGCGACAAATTTGAACCAAACAATTACAGAGGGATCTGTGTTAATAGCAATCTAGGGAAGGTCTTCTGTAGCATTATCAACAAAAGAATTATAAACTTTATAACTGAACACAACATCCTAAACAAAGCTCAGATTGGATTCCTACCTAATTATAGAACATCAGACCATGTTTTTACCCTCCACACCCTCATTAATAAATATGTCACCCAAAACAAACAAAAGATTTTTGCTTGTTTTGTTGATTTACAAAAAGCATTTGACTCAATCTGGCACAAAGGATTACTATTTAAACTTCTAAACAATGGAGTGGGAGGGAAAGTCTATGATCTAATCAAATCTATGTACACAACTAGTAGATGTGCAGTGAAAGTGGGATCTCAGAGGACTGATTTCATCACCCAATCACGAGGTGTACGACAGGGCTGTAGTCTGAGTCCTACAATGTTTAATTTATATATAAATGAACTGGCTGAATCATTAGACAGATGTGAGGATATCCCTGGTCTATCTCTTGATGATTCAGTGATAAAATGTCTTCTTTATGCAGATGACTTGGTACTGCTATCTCCCACAAAAGAGGGTCTTCAACAAAGTTTAGACCTTCTACACAAATACTGTGATACATGGGCTCTGAAAATAAACCATCACAAAACCAAAATCGTAATATTTCAGTACAAATCACAACGCAGTAACCATGTTTTCACAATTAATAAAACTAATATTGAACAATCAAATAAATACACATATTTAGGCCTAACAATCACCTCTACGGGAAGTTTTGGCTTGGCTGTGAAGGAACTCAAAGAGAAAGCAAGACGTGCACTTTTCGCCATTAATAAATCTATTAAATTTGATTTACCAATCAAAATTAGACTCAAAATATTTAAATCTGTTATAGAACCCATTGCACTCTACGGCAGTGAGGTTTGGGGGCCCCTAACAAAAAATGACTTCCCAAACTGGGACAAACACCCTATAGAGGTTCTGCACACCGAATTCTGCAGGAGTATCCTACGTGTGCAGAGGAAAACCCCTAATAATGCATGCAGAGCTGAACTGGGCCAATACCCCCTAATATTAACCATCCAAAAACGAGCCGTGAACTTCTATAAACACATTAAATCCAGCCACCCCCAATCACTCCATTACAAAGCTCTGACCAATCAGGAACAGAACCTCCAGAAGAGCCCCCTTACCCAATTAATCCTAAACATCACCCACCTTAACCCCGCCGACATTACACACTCTACACACCCCCACCACACACTCACCCAAACACTACGACCCAACCCGATCCTCACCAGACTAAAAGAACAGTACCACCACTACTGGACCCAGAGTATCCAACACCAACCCAAACTGCAGTGTTACTCAGCCCTGAACCGAGAGTACACCCTCGCAGAGTACCTCACACTGATCCCAGATCAGAACCTCAGGAAAGTCCTGACCATGTACCGACTCAGTGATCACAGCCTGGCCGTGGAGACGGGTCGGCACAGACGGACCTGGTTACCCAGAGAGTCCAGGCTGTGCTCTCACTGTGATTGGTCCGTGGTGGAGACAGAGTTGCACTTTCTGACCGAGTGTCCCAGGTACGCCCAGATCAGAGAGAGATATTATGGACAAATGATCGACATCTCTCCTGAGTTCCTGCACTACAGTAACAATGAGAAACTCTCCTGTTTATTAGGAGAGAAGAGTAAACTCCTCCCACTCTCAGCTCTCTATATCACAGCCTGTCACAACCTGAGAGACAACCACTCTAAACAATAATCAATATCCATTATTAATCAATATTACCCCCTACTGTTCACTTATTTATATTTAGATTATATATCTATATCTCTTTTCATTGATATGTCATTATTATTGTTAACATTGTTATTTCATATTTAATATTTTTCATATCAATATTATTTAATCTCTTCTTGTTTAAGTTGTTTAATTAGATTTTCTTTTTTCATTGTGTTTATATTTGTGTATTGTTTGTCTGCTTTGGCAACAGTGTACCTTGTGACAGTCATGCCAATAAAGCTTTATTGAACTTGAACTTGAACTTGAGTAAGAGAGAATGTGAGAGTTTAAAGGAGCGAGAGACAGAGTTTGAGAGAGTGAGAGAGAATGTAAAAGTTTGAGAGAGAGAGTGAGAGACTTTGAGAGAGAGAAAGTGTGAGAGAGAATGTATGATCTTGAGAGATAGAGAGAGAGAGAGAGAGAGAGAGAGAGAGAATGTAATTTTGAGAGAGAGAGAAATTGAGAGAGAGAATGTGAGAGTTTCAGAAAGAGAGGGAAAGAGAATGTTAGTGTTTGAGAGTGACAGAGCGAGAGAGTGTATGTGTGTGCACAACAGAGAAACAGCTTGAGAGTGTGTGTGTGTGAGTGTATGCGAGAGAGTGAGAGAAAGAGAGAGAGCGAGAAAATGTGTGCGAGAGAGAGAGAGAGTTATGTGTTCACACTGTAGAGCACATGCTGACGGAGCGTCTGATGGAAATCATCTGTGCCTGCCACTCTTCCTCTGCACTGTGTGTGTGTGTGAGTGTGTGTGTGTGTGTGAGTGTGTGTGTGTGTGTGTGTGTGTGTGTGTGTGTGTGTGTGTGTGTGTGTGTGTGTGTGTGTGTGTGAGAGAGAGACAGTTGCATGAGGAAAGCACGTGGAATATGGGATCAAAACTACAGAATAAAAGTTGCCCTTCTCTTAAACTAATGAAATATAGTATATATTTTACAAGTATTTTACATTTAGAGAATCTAGTACTGATGTATACATCAATACATTAAAAATACATTTCCAGTAACACTAAGAGTACAGGTCGCACTTAACTACATGTCTGTGTTTTCAGTAACTGAACACAGTATGAGATATAACAGGAATACAGGGCATTTAAACCTGGACAGGACAGTGTGCCAAGTCCTGCTGGAAAATGAAATCTGCATATCTATAAAAGTTATCAGCAGAGAGAAACAGGAAGTGCTGCTTAAGGTCTATTTTGAAGTTTCCACCAATCAGTGATGGTTTGGAGAGACATGCTGATCATCTGCTGGTGTTGGAGATGGGGATTTCATTTTCCAGCAGGATTTTGCACACTGCCCACACTGCTAAAAGTACCAATTGCACTTATATAATATTCTAATGTTCTGGGACACAAATAAATCACTCTGTGTGTAATACTCTAATAATAACAGAAACAGGACACATTACACACTTTCATCATTTTATATTACTGTATTATACTATTTAAAACTACATTTCCCACAATCCATTCACAGGCAAACACAGTAACACTGTAAAGGCAAAGATAAGTGTAAATCTAAAGGTAACACTAAATTAAAACATATTCATGTTTATTTTTTCCATAACTGTACAAATCTTTACATATGATATCAAATTAATACAGGGTAAAAAGTTGCATACTATTAAAATCGTATTTTTGTTCACACAGATTCCCCAAACAGTAGGGAAATAAATGCCCTGTAACCCTTACAATACATAATTATACTAAAAAAAAACAACGTAATTTGAAGCGCAATCCTCCCCAAGAAACAAAAAATCAATAACGCGCCAATAAACCACTATAATAATACCACTGATGGAAAATGTTGTACTTATTAAAAATTAGCAAATATTAGAAATACTTCACAGTCCTATATTGTGCTATCTTTCTATCACTATCTGACAAAATTTCTCCCAAATTCAAAAAATAAATATTGTCGTTTAGAGCATTTATTTACAGAAAATGAGAAATGACTGAAATAACAAAAAAAAAAATGCAGAGCTTTCAGATAATCTCAAATGATGCAACGAAAACAAAAAGTTCATATTCATAAAGTTTTAAGAGTTCAGAAATAAACAATATTTGGTGGAATAATCCTGGTTTTAATTTCATGCATCTTGGCATCATGTTCTCCTCCACCAGTCTTACACACTGCTTTTGGATAACTTTATGCTGCTTTACTCCTGGTGTAAAAATTCAAGCAGTTCAGTTTGGTGGTTTGATGGTTTGTGATCATCCATCTTCCTCTTGATTATATTCCAGAGGTTTTTAATGTTTTAATTTTTTTAAGTGAGCTGTAATATGATAATTTATTAATTCATTACCACCGATCATTCTGAAATGAGTAATGTAAAGTAATGTACACTTAACCTCTGATCCTCTATTAGCACTCTAGTAGAGGAAGGTAAAGCACAGCTGCTTTAACAACTGCTACCAGGTTTTATTACTGATTTAAGTCCAGAAAATACATCAAAACTACTGTTTACACCAATCAGCTGTATACTGAACACCAGATTAACACAGATTAGCCTGAAACACACTAAATGAAACTCCTTTAACACGGTGCGGGATCAGATTTATATTAGTTTTATGGGCGATTATTGAGTGTGTAATTTAGATTAAAGCCGCAGTATGTGTGTGTGTGTGTGTGAATGAGTGCAGTAATCAGGAGGTATGATGATTATAGAGTTATAATACAGTAATAATCATTCAGACTCACCCCTCTCCCCATGCTGCCGGATGGTGAAGTGAAGGACAGAGTTTCAGCACACGTGTGGAAGACAGTGGTGGCTTTTTTTAGGGACCTCCTCATTCCTCCCTTTGACCCCCTTTTCACACACACACACACACTACCCCCCCTCTTCTAGCAGAGGGTAACCTGAAGCCACCCTACAGTTCAACACTCACATACACTCATGTCCTCAACTTCTTCTCTTAGTGTGTGCTGATTTTAAGTTTATTTGATGAAGTAAATGTAAGTAAAGTTGAAGTAAGTATATTTCTTAAGTATACTTTATATAGTAGTATATACTCTAATATCACTGTACTAGTAGTATACTTATATGTATATATATATAGTTTATTTGAACTAAATTGGCCCACTTTTTAGTATGTATGTAATTATATATGTATTATATCCTTCAATATTTATTATATATTTATATATTTATGTTAAAAATAATAAAAAATAATAATTAAGGTAGCACCTAAGGTAGCCTTCAGTATATCATTCCCACATGAAGATTTTAGACTGTTTGTATTTACCATTCCACCTTAAATATTGATAATGTGAGCTCAGAGTGGTCCAGCGGGCTAAGTGCTGCCACTATGATCGGGAGATTGCTGGTTCGAATCCCACTTATGCAGCTTGCAATCAGCTGCCAGAGTCCTGAGAGAGCACGATTGGTCTTGCTCTCTCTGGTTGGGTAGATGGCGCTCTCTCTCTTTCCCCTCATCACTCTAAGGGGTGATGTGGATCAGCACAAGGAGTCTGTGAGCTGATGTATCAGAACCGAGTCGCTGCTACGAAAATGTAACGTTGAAATGTTTTTGTTTTTTTTTATAAATTGAAGTGTTGTATTGGACAAAACATAAATTATACATCATAAATCAACATCCCAGTTCAAATAAAACACCACAAATACACAGTCTGTAGAGTTTAAGAGTTAGGAACTCTTTAAATCACTCAAACTACAACTACATCCCACGACAAGCCAAAAACACCAAAACTCTATGTACTAGTGCATCTCAAAAATTAAAATATCATTCAAAAGTTACTTTATTTCAGTAATTCGGATGAAAATGTGAAACTCATATATTATATAGATGTATTAAACACACAGAGTGATCTATTTTAAGCCTTTATTTATTTTATTGATGATTAAGGTTTACAACCAACGAAAACCCCAAAAATCAGTGTCTGAGAAACTTTAAATATTATATAAGACCAGTTGGTACTTTTGGCAGTGTGGGCAGTGTGCCAAATCCTGCTGGAAAATGAAATCCTCATCTTCATAAACGTTGTTATCAGCAGAGGGAAGCATGAAGTGCTGTAAGATTTTCCGGACTTGATAATAAAACACAGTGGATCAACACCCGCAGATGACAGACATGACTCTCCATTAAACCATCACTGATCATCAGTAAATTTTACTTTATTTCATTTAAAGTAAATCAAGGGATCAGAGTCTGGAGGAAGAGTGGAGAGACACACAGTCCAAACTGCTCGAGGTCTAGTGTGAAGTTTCCACCAATCAGTGATGGTTTGTATATCTCATGTATCTATATAATACACGAGTGAAATAAAGTAATACAATTTTACACAGTATATAGACTTGGAACGGTGTTCTTTGCTGTGATGGAGTGCTGTCCCGTACCTCAGTGATGATTGAAAGTGGTTTTTATGATCTAAAACTGAACCTAAACTAAGGCGTGAAGCGTGAATCAGGTCAGTCTCATGTTTGATCAAAGAGTGCTGATGAAGAAAGCAGGGCATTGTAGCTCAGATAATCCAATCACCACAGATTACAGAACACAGATCACTCAACGCTGAGTCCTCAGCTGACCTGGAGAGCAAAGTTCCAACTTAACCCAGCAAACAAAACCTAATAATAACATACAGAGGAAAAGCGCAAGATGCAGATGACAGGTAATTGTGAAAAAAACTGTAATGTATGCTGGATTATTTAGTAGGGATGATGCAATTTTTTGGCAACCAAAAATATTCGTAAGAAAAATACAGCAAGAAAAAAGACCTAAAAGTTTACAATGAATAATGATTCATTTCTGTAACATTTGAAGAAAAAACAAAACGGAGCCAAAAAGACATCAGAATTAGCTTAAAACAGAAAGAGGAGAGTTAGCATCACGGCTAAACTGCTCCAACAAAGCCACGACCCGCAGCACTAGATCACTGCAGTCGTGTCCTCCTGTTGTAGTCAGTGTCATGTTGTTTATACCCATATTTGGAGTTTCCTCTGTCACATTCTGTGGTAAATAAATATGTTCAGAACTCAATATATTTCATTTTTGAATACATTTTACTCCTAAACATCACTGGATTCTTTAATCATCTAACTTCCTGCCCTCGCTGAGGCGAGCCGAGTGTGTTACAGCAGGAAAACAGGAAGCAGTTTTAACTCCAGAACCACAGAGCAATCCCAGCTGACTGAAGAACCAATAAGAGTCTAAATCACTCAACGAAAAAAGGTTTAATGTGGGTTTTCGTTTTAACTGAAATGTATTAAAAGGAAAAATCTTTTTTTTTTGTGATCAACTTTTTATACTTTTTATTTGTTATACAAACATTATCAATAACAAGGGCGGGGAAAAGGTGGCAGACAACCACATACAGTAAATTCAACACAGACACTATAAAAATCCAAGATGAAAGTACTACTAAAGAGCCATCAAATAAGAAACTGTGAAACAAATAACTCAAAGAGCTACACAGTCCTGGATAGACTCATAGAAATTCTCCCAGTTACTAACTGTAGAAAACTTTGCTTTGTTGATTTTAGCTGTTAAATATTCCATTCTAACTATATTTTGTAAGCTAGAGATCCAGAAATTCATAACTAAAAGCTGAGGAGAAATCCAACGTTGCAGGATCGTTTTCTTTTTGGTGGCTGTAAAACCTGCAAATAGCATTTTTCTTTTTATTTAAGATAGCTGAAGGTCTGAACCATCATTTAGGAGACATAACTGTGGCGTAAGTGGTATGCTTAAATCACGTTAAATTTAGATCGTACACCTACCGTAAGAATCCATACATTCGCTACATTTGGACATTCCCAAAACATGTGAATGAATGTTACAAGCATAGCTGGAAATAAGTTTATATGGTATCTCCAATATGGTGTTGCATGAGCTCTGTGCACAATTTTGTAATGAATAAGCCGATGAGCCAAGTTTTTAGAAGTTTGGTTTAAGTTAAACCCAACCGTATCCCAATCTAGAGAAGAGCCAGTAGAGGAAATCTCTCGATCCCAAAGTAGCTCCACACTCAATGGTTTATTGCAATATTCTACCAAAGCATTACATATAAACGATACTCTACCCCGAAGATTATCCATGGGCCTTATCCAATCAACCAGGGGATGAGATTTAGGAGTACTAAAAGAAAGAATCTTAACCTGATTTAATGCACTTGCCTCAGAGCCTGGAAGGATTGCCATCATCAACGGAAAAATGAATTCCCGTGTTACCAAGATATTTTACAGAAAAACTTAGGACCATCTGTCTACCAACTGAAGCTCAACATGGGATGGATGAGGCAACAGGACAACAACCCAAAACATAGAAGTAAATCGACAACCGTATGGCTTCAACAGAAAATACTGGGCATTCTGGAGTGGTCTAGACCCTACACCTCAACCCAACTGATCACGTTTGTGGAGAGGAATGGTCCAAAAATTCTGTTGTGCAGGTCGAGTTTGAGGTTTTTTGCTGCCAAAGGAGGATCAACCAGTTATTAAATCCAAAGAATTCCATACTTTTTCTACCCCTTACTGTGAATATTAACATGTTGTGTTCAATAAAACCAATTGCAAACATATATTTGTTTGTGTGGTTTTAGTTTAAGCAGACTGTGTTTGTCTATTGTTGGGACGTAGATGCAGATCAGAACACATTTAATGACCAATTTATTCATGCAGAAATACAAGTATAATCCCAAAGTGTTCACATACTGTTTCTTGCAACTGTGTTAGCATGTGTTAGCAAACAAGCAAACTGTGCTAATTCTGTAACCTCCCCCTTAAATCTCTTTATAACAGAGCCCCCAGTGCTAGCTGCTTTTCCATGTTGTATTATGGTAGGAATTAGCACATCCAGCTGCATATGGATTATTTCAGTGTAGCAGTGCATAATCCCGGGCTGGGAGTTCCTGCTGGTGGCGTACAGCGTTCTGCTTATCAGCACACAGGCGGAGTGTGTGTAGGCTACTTCAAACACAGCTTATTGAACAACTGCAGCCATTTCTCAAGCTCTCGTAAACAGGTTAAGATTTCCCTCCAGAAACCGCAGGGAAACGGAAGCTCATACACATCCCGTACTAAACACGAAGGGTGTTCTGAAGAAGGAAGAGAGGAAAACCAATATTGATCTGTTTTTTTTCCTTTAAAGGCAGAAGCGTTCACAGATATTATATCTGTAGAGCCGTTTTCTTTACAGCTCTGATGCAATTTTCTACCAAAAATGACCAATAAACCTGCATCTCGTTTTTCCTTATATTTATGTTCTTTGGGCACGTACACTGTGTGTACATATCGTATTTTTCGCACTGGATTATGAGGTGCACTATCAATAAAATCTATTTGAAGTCAGGTCTATTTTCATACATAATTTTATATGACATAAGTAACTAGTAGTAGGAGCAGGGGAGTCACGACTGGACCTGTAAAGCTAAGATAAGTTAAGTAAACAAAATTGTAATTCTTAAAAAAAAAAAACATTTTAGAGTCAGACAAGTCAAATGAGAGCTGGATGTTAATCTACACAGATTTCTCTCCATTTATCCCTTCCATTTATTCACAGTAACCCTAGATTTCCAGATTTCCAGATTTCCACTAAAGCCTGAGCATTAGCGTTAGCACTACACTACCCTGAGTGTTCTGTTAAACCAGGGTGATATTAGATAGCAGTTTGAACAGCAAAAGAGCTAGTGCTGTTGTTAGCAGCTAATGCTAATGTTGCTCAAGCAGTGCTAGCCGGGGTTAAGAGCATGCTAAAAGCTGATAATACTCACCTCTGTACAGCAAGAGCTAGCGCTTAGCGCGGTTAGCAGCTAATGCTAAAATTGCTGGAGAACTAAACTGAAGCTCCTGTATAACTCTGTACTTCAGTGGAGTGACTTTACCGCTCCTTAATACTCGACTGGTGAAATTCATATATAATGAGCACCAGATTATTAGGCACACTGATGATTTTGCGGGAAAATAAAAAGATTTTAAGTGCACCTTATACTGTGAGAAAAAACATTTTTGAAGGAAAACACTCACACAGATCTTCCACAAGGGGGCGCTATTAGATGTCATGGGACAGGAGCTAGTTATGTGTCCCATGACTTTTGCCACATCCCATGGAGGCTAAAGCTACACTGCACTGAGCTGTGGCTGTAGGATCTGATTGATTTCCGCCAGAATCAATTTGTCTGTTCACACTGTCAATTCTAGCCAGATCCCACCGGTCACCATCATTACCACCCACTGCACTGTCCTCAACGTGGGTGGTAAAATTACTCTTCTATAACATAGTCCCGGTACAGACTTAAACACCGTTGATGCAGGATTGTTAAATTAATGCACAACATTAGGGTGTGGCTAATTTTTGAGCATTGGAACCCTGATAAGGAAAACACCTTTACCACTCAGGTTTAATAGATTTAGAGCAGAGTTTAGGGTTTAGTGTTTAGGGTCGTTGTCTTGTTGAAGTATCCAGCCCCGGTGCTTTAACTTTAACTTTCTCACTGATTCTTCAACATTGTTCTCAAGAATCTGCTGATTTTGACTGGAATCCATGAGATTCTCAACCTTAACAAGATTCCCAGTACCTGCACTGAACACACCAAACCCCCCCAGCATGATGGAACTGGCACTAATTTTACTGTGGGGAGCAGTAAAGTGTTTATCTTGGAATTTCTTTTGTTCTTTTTTCACTATGCATAAATAACCCTCCTCCAAATAACTTTTTAAACGTTTTAGTTTCATCAGTCCACCTTAATCAGAACCTTATTTTAAAATAAAGCTGAATAGTGAATAGTGAACGATGCACAGTGACTCCATCTGCAGCAGTAAGATGATGATGTAGGTCTTTGGAGCTCTGGAGGTCTGTGGATTCACTATGACTGATCTCACCATCCTTCTCCTCTGATTATCTGAGATTTTTCTTGTTCTGCAGCTTCAGGTCTTAACTAGAACTGTTCCTGTGGTCTTTCGTTACCTCACTCCGTTCCTCACAGTGGAAACTGCAGCTGAAATCTCTGAGATTATTGAGATTTTTATATCCTTCCTCTAAACCATGATGTTGAATAATCTTTGTTTTACGGTTATTTGAGAGTTTAAGTGTTTTGAGGCTCCCATGTTGCCGCTCTTTAGATAAAATGCAAAGAGGAATTCACACCCCAGTCTTGCAATTGGCTCATTAACCCTTTCTCATAATTTGAGTGACCTGTGTTTGTAGGTCAAGGGTCAATCGTCTTAAGTGTTAAGCGTTTAAGAAGTGCTAAATGTGTTCAAATCAATAAAACGACAAGGGTACGCAAATTTATACACCTGTCTAATTTAGTTGAAAGAATGATTGCGCACTTTCTGTAAATCCTATAAACTTCCTTTCACTTCTCAAATATCACTGTGTTCATCTGCTATATGATATGTTTAACTGAAATCGCTGATCCAAACAACCAATGATTTATAAAGGAAAATCATAAAACATGATCAGGGGTGCCCAAACTTTTTCACACCACTCTATAGCAGCTTACTTAAATATGAAGTAAGGAATGGCTAAAGGAAATGAAAGAGAGACAGGTCACTTCTGATTTTATTGATGTTTCTCCTTAAATGACTACAATTTTTAACTTTGAGATTTATTTTACTTTTTACAACAGATTTTACAGAACAGGAAACAACCTTAATAGCCTAGTTCAGTTAACATCAAAAATAATCCTTAAAAAAAAGGTCATTAGAAACTGTCAATGACGTATATGGGAAAAGGAGTGTTATCAGAAAATCCATAGCCATACATACAAAGGGACACGATACATACAACATGGAAACTGTCCCCAATTTTAATGGATGGAAGCATGTGGCTGTTCTTTATCTAATCTGAGATGCAGAAAAAGCATCTAACTTTCTGAACCTTTTTTAAACTTCCTAAACCATCTACAACTCCCAGAAGAACCTTACGAAGCCCGTCTACGACTAGACTCTGGAGACGCTGGAATCATATCATATCTAGAGCGAGTGCTGAGTGATGTTTAATGGACTTTGGACTTTGGCTTGACTATACACTCAGATATGAGTTCACTCCGAGTCTACGCATTCCCCACTTTAGCCATTACTTCCTCTCCCTGTGGGAGGACTTCCTGTAGCCTAGCATGCTAACACCCAGCTGACGAATAGGGGACGTGTAGAAAAACAGCCATATGAGTCCAACCATGTCAGTCAAATCAAATTGCAGATATAAATACATTTAAATCATTAAATACATTTCTGCTTCACACACAAGGTCCGGTGTGCTATTGCAGCACGGCTTGTCTTAACTAGCATTAGCTAAATATATACCATGAGGTTTATCACTTTTTGTCACTTTTTGTTTTTCACCGTAGTTTCTATGTGTTGTTGTTGTGTCGTCTTGACGATCTCGTAGGGTTACAGACGTGTTGTCGGACAAGGGACGTATGTACACGAACACGTGAGAGGAAAAAAAAAACAAAACAATATCTTTCACGGTCAGCAGAGAGCTAGATGTATGTCGATGTATTAGCGCTTTGGCTTTGCCGTCGTCGGAACGATGAGGCCGAACGAGAGTCGTTCCCTGTCGAAGGGCGGACGGCGGCAGGATGAGCAGTGCTTCTTTCAAACCGGCAGGATGGAGGGATGAAAAAGGGGGACGAGAAGAGTGGAGGCGGGGTTTACTGGGTTTTTTATGGATTTATGGGAGGAGGAAGAGATGGAGAACCACGATGGTTTGGAGTGGAGTGGATGGAGTGAATGAGTTTCTCAGAGTTACTAAGAAATGTGTGGAGATTAAAAAAATAAAAAAACTCACCTTAGGACAAAAAAATTAAAAAGCTGAGAGCTGGGAGAGCGAATGAAAGTGAAGGATTTAGAGAGAGAGGAGGGACTAAAAAGTCACAAGAAGAAAGTAATGGGTTGCAATGCTTTTTGGAAATAAATTAAATTAGATAAATAAGAAATATTACCAGGAAAAATAAATAAATAAATACATTTCATATTCAGCCTGATATAACCAATATTTATTGACCTTATCATGCGATAATGTGGGGCTAGGGCTTTATCTACCCCTTCTGCAAAATCTGCACATGCATAGCACACAGTTCCTGTATGTGCTCTGTATTTATGCATGTATTTATGTGTTTTAAATAATTTATTGTTCCTGGAAACCCTAATTCCTGGAAACCTTCCAAATATCATATAAATCTGACTGCAACTCCTTTTTTTGGTGTATTATATATATAATATTGACTACAGTTGAATACTGTAGCAGTCCCCACTCTCTGCCAGTGTGAATCTCTGTGAGTGTGTGTGCTTGTGTGTGTGTGTGTGTGTGTGTGTGTGTGTGTGTGTGTGTGTGTGTGTACACACATTTGTATGCCCACACACTCTGCCAGCAGTATCAACGTCATTCATTTGGGGTCAGTCACTGCAGTCAGAGCGACACACACACACATGGTAACACACACACACACACACACACACACACACACACACAGACACACACTCCTTCCTGGCAATGGCTGCAGCTGTGAGTGCCGCATTACACATTACACCCCGACTAAACCAAAAATACACTCATCCCCACAGCTAGAGAGAGCGAGAGAGAGCGAGAGCGAGCGAGAGAGAGTGTGTGAAAGCATGCATGCGAAAGAGAGAGAGAGAGAGAGAGAGAGAGAGATGGTCTTTTTTAGTGGTGCACATGGATTTAGAATTCGTTCTGCAGATGGGATCGAGGGGCTGCTATAGACTGGGGCGTGAACTAAAACAATCAATCAGTCACATGGCGTTTAGAGGGGTGTGTGTGTGTGTTTGAGTGTGTGTTTGAGTGTGTGTGTGTGTGTAAGAGCTTTTAAAGGTTGTTGGTACTTTCTCATATTTGTTGTGGGTGTGGCTTTCACTGCAAATAGTGTGTCTCACTTTGCATGTGTTATTGTATGTGTGTGTGTGTGTGTGTGTGTGTGTGTATGCAGGTTGTGTATTATTTTGCCCTTAATGAATGAATGGGATGATGAAGGGCGGGGTTACTTTGAAGGGCCGGCCTACAGCGGACCAATTATGAGAGATGATTCGTGAGAAATGAGAACGTTTTAAAGAATATTAGGAGCAAATGGAGACAAAGAATAAAGAGAAGGACAGAAAGAGAAAGAGAAAGAGAGGGAGGGGAGGAGATAAAGAAAAAGAGAAGAAAGAGACCGTTAATATAGAACTCATAGACACAGAGCTGTCCGAATAAATATGGAGGGAAGAGTTTCCCTTCAAAGACCAGCAGAGAAATATGAAGAAACTGAGAAGAAAGTGGGAAGAGAAGTGTGTGTGTAATGAATGTGTGTGTGTGTGTGTGTGTGTAGTGTTTATAGATGTATCTGTGGGCATGATGGGCCGTGCGCTACTGATTATCCAGAGAAAGAAAACAGAGAGAGAGTAAAAAGGGATGATTGAGGGAGTCGTTGAAAGAAAGCAGAGAGAGAGAGAGAGAGAGAGAGAGAGAGAAAAATAGCAAAATAATAATGCGTAAATTTTTGTGCTCTTTTTCATGTTTATAGCATCAATCTCTTTAACATCTGAGAAATGTTACCACACATCTGGCCAGAAACATACCTCAACCAAGTAGTTAAACACATAGATCATCACAAATACTGCAAATTGGTATTGTTTTATATATATATATATTTATAACAATACCAATTTGCAGCTCGGTTCTGATACATCAGCTCACAGATGCAGCCTTGTGCTGATCAACATCACCCCCTAGGAGTGATGCAGGGAAAAAGCGCCATCTACTGTACCCACCCAGAGAGAGCAAGGCCAATTGTGCTCTCTCAGGGCTCCAGCAGCTGATGGACCACTTGGAGCCCTGCAAGTTGGTATTGGTATAGCTACTATTATTCCAAATAGTGAAACAACACTACTTTGCGAACATCTTTGTGGTAATACAGTTGAGTGTGTCTGTCTATAGGGCTATATGAGCAGTGCGCTAATGCTAATGCTAATGCTAATGCTAACATGAAACTCATTTAAATTGGTCAAGTTTTTTTTCTTTCCAGTTTAATTTAACAGATATTTTTGAAGCGTTTTCTAGTACGACGAATTTTTAGGATTTCAGGTGTGTTCTTTATGTTAATGATTTTAACTGGTTGTGGTTGTAAGTACTAACTACTTCTTTTCTTCTTTTGGGTTTTTTAGCTTTGAGTTTTAACCCTTCGAGGCCATGGGCTCGTAACTCTGGATGGGAGTCGATCGTATGACCTTACGATAAGATAAAAGTCATTTCGAGAGAATTAACTACTTTTTGAACTCGTGCTACTTGAAATTTAAAGTTGCATTTATTTATTTTACTTATGTACTTTCTGTGTGTAGTAGTATGTTTCTGACCATAGATATGAAGTAAGGTTTCTCTCATCCTCCACCTCCACCTTTAATATCTATCCTCCTCCTCCACCTCCTCCACCTCCTTATCCCCCCTTCCGTCCCCTGGCCGCTCAGCGGAGAGTGATCTTACGGCCGAGGGTGGAGAGGGCGGAGAGAAGAGCCGGAGGGCTGACTCTGGTCTTCTCTCCTCCGTCCTCTTCTCCTCCACTGAGAGTGATCTTACGGCCGAGGGTGGAGAGGGCGGGGAGAAGGGCTGCAGGTCTGACCCTGGCCTTCTCTCCTCCGTCTCCTCCTCCGACCTGCTCCTGTTTTAGGAGCTCCAGCTCGATGGTCATAAGGACCCTGTCCTCCCCGGCCTGCTTGCCCTGGGCCGGGGACAGGAGCTTGGACGCCCTGCCCTGCCGCTCGCCCTGCCGCTCGCCCTGCCGCTCTAGCTCTCTGCTCCCCGACCCCTATTTCTTTTCCCTGCGAGACTCCTGCTTCTTCTTCTCAGACGCTGCAGCCGCCTTCTGCTTGGACGGGTCCACCAGAACAGAAGCCTGGGGAGAGAGAGGGAGCGAGGGGGAGGGGAGGATAGAGTCACTATGGCAGGAGTGAGAGGGAGAGAGAGAGACAAGAGAGAGAGAGCTGAGAATAAGATAGGACAAGATAGATAGAGAGTCAGAGGGGAAGGTACAAGAGAAAGAGAGAAATAGAGAGCGAGAGAGAGAGAGAATAGAGAAAAGAAGAGAAGGTGTCTGGTTAAGCATCTTAAGGCAGTGATTAACAGAAATGGAGAAGAAGGAGAACGAGGTATTTTTCGTTACGGAAGCCGGAGAAGAAAGAGAGAGAGGTGGAGAAGAGGGAGGAAAAAGCAGAACGAGCTGTTAGAAGGAGAGGTAAACGAGGGGAACTTTCGGTTTCTGGAGGGGAGGACAAAACAGGAAGCCGTCAGTCAGTCAGAGCGAGAGTGACAGCATGACAATCACAGCACCTACACACACACACACACACACACACGAACCCTCCGCACACACCTGCTGACTCCACAGCCTAACACTCTCTCTATATATATTTATATATATATATATATATATATATACATATATTTATATAAACCGAAGGGTGTTTGTCTGTAAGGATTACATAATATTACATAATAATTATTAACAATGCAGTAGATCCTACAAGAGTGGGTCTAACTGACGTATTCGTGCTCCATCTTTTTTTTTTTTTAGCTGATGTAAGTTTAGAGAGGATTAAGAAATGTTCTCAAAAAATCCCATTTACCCAACAAGTCTAAATACTCAAATATTTCCCAAAAGTACTTTCTAAAAGTCAGGGAATAGCAGTTTTTAAACTGTCCATGACTATCTTTTCAAATAGTTTGTATTTGTAAGTTGTGAGGTGCTATCTTGTAAGTAAGGCTGTCAGAGTGCTCATGGCAAGGCCTGATTGAGTGAGTGCAGATGGATGGGCAATGGAGGTCTGTGGGTTCACTATCACTGTTCTCACCATCCTTTTCCTCTGATTATCTGAGATTTATCTTGTTCTGACACTTCAGCTCTTAACTAGAAATGAGCCTGTGGTTCTTCCGTTTCCTCACCATGTTCCCATAATTAGTAAATGTATTCAAATGAATAAAATGACAATTACTTTCTGTAAATGCTATAAACTTCATTTCACTTCTCAAATATCACCGTGTTCATCTGATAGATGATATATTTAACTGAAATCGCTGATCTGAACAACCAATGATTTAAAAAGGAAAATAATAGTAATAACTAAGGAATAACTGAGGCTAATCCTTTGATATGCTAAAGCTAATCGTTAGTCAGACTAAATGGGATTTCGTCTAGTCCTCGCATTCATAAGCGGAGCACGGATACGCCATTTATGACCACTTCCATGCAGTCAGACGGACTGTATCTGTTATTTTAAATCTCTAAGCCTCCACCTCTGCCTGATCCTAAGTTCAAAACTGATCCTAAAACCTCAGCAAATAAACCTTTTACTGGGAAACTGGGAAAGTGGACAGAGAGCGGAACTCGGCGGAGAGAGAGGGAGAAAAAGAAAGAAAAGAAAGAAGGGGAAAAGAAAGAAATGAAGACCGAAGCTGACAGGAGGCAATATACACATAAATAAATGGGGTGAATGAGAAGAGTAGATAGATAGATAGATAGATAGATAGATAGATAGATAGATAGATAGATAGATAGATAGATAGATAGATTGTTTCCCCCTAAAGAACAGTATATCAGTAAATATAAGAGAGGTAGTGTGTTGCCTGTGGATGATTACACTGTTAGTATTTATATCCAGTAATAAATGTCAATCATACAATCCAACAGCATCATAATGTGCACCTGCACAGAGAGGAGAGAGAGAGAGAGCGAGAGAAGAAATGAAGAAAAAATGAAAAACACCCAAAAGAGACAAAATAATGAGGAAACGAGGAGAGAGAAGCACAAGTGAGAAACACAGACAGACAGAGAGGGTGTGTATATGTGTTTATGTGTGTGTGTGAGAGACATAGACAGAAAGACAGAGAGAGACACAGAGAGAGAGAGAGAAAGTGAACGAGTGAGATGCATGTTGAACTCTCTCTCTCATTTGAATGCCAGCACATGACACTACAGTATAATTGGATATTTACACCACAAATCTCAGCCTGTTTTCTCCACCAGAACTCAACGTCCAGGAGCTGCGGTGGGCTATCTACAGTATCTACAGTATCTAGGGCTGAACCAGTCAGTCAGACCATCATTACTGCCCATAACAGACTTAACTCAGGAACAACGGCATAAAATAAAACTACTAACTGCTGCTAGAACCACTGTGGAATTCTAGTATTATGTTAATTCTAGACTGCAGCTGGATGTTTTGAACTGGAGAAATATATTTGAAGTCACGGCCACAGACTATGTAATAAAAAAAATAATGAAATATACCACTTTAAATAATACATTTTTCCTGATTATTTCATTTACACACCATTTTACTTGATTTACTATCTTTATCTTTGACAGTGTTGTGTAAACTAAGATTTTTCAAATTGATGTTTCATTTCATGATGTCTCTTAATATTAAACTCCTTAATTACGGCAACTTTTAGACTCTTTGGCCCGTTTTTCTGCGCTAGAAGTGCGCACTCTCTCCGCTTTTAGACTCTTTGGCCCGTTTTTCTGTGCTAGAAATGCGCACTCTCTCCGCTTTTAGACTCTTTGGCCCGTTTTTCTGCGCTAGAAATGCACACTCTCTCCACTTTTAGACTTTTTGGCCCGTTTTTCTGCGCTAGAATTGCGCACCCTCTCCGCCTTTAGACTCTTTGGCCCGTTTTTCTGCGCTAGAAATGCGCACCCTCTCCGCTTTTAGACTCTTTGGCCCGTTTTTCAGTGCTAGAAATGCGCACTCTCTCCGCTTTTAGACTCTTTGGCCCGTTTTTCTGTGCTAGAAATGCGCACTCTCTCCGCTTTTAGACTCTTTGGCCCGTTTTTCAGTGCTAGAAATGCGCACTCTCTCCGCTTTTAGACTCTTTGGCCTGTTTTTCTGTGCTAGAAATGTGCACTCTCTCCGCTTTTAGACTCTTTGGCCCGTTTTTCAGTGCTAGAAATGCGCACTCTCTCCGCTTTTAGACTCTTTGGCCCGTTTTTCTGTGCTAGAAATGCGCACTCTCTCCGCTTTTAGACTCTTTGGCCCGTTTTTCAGTGCTAGAAATGCGCACTCTCTCCGCTTTTAGACTCTTTGGCCTGTTTTTCTGTGCTAGAAATGTGCACTCTCTCCGCTTTTAGACTCTTTGGCCCGTTTTTCAGTGCTAGAAATGCGCACTCTCTCCGCTTTTAGACTCTTTGGCCCGTTTTTCTGTGCTAGAAATGCGCACTCTCTCCGCTTTTAGACTCTTTGGCCCGTTTTTCAGTGCTAGAAATGCGCACTCTCTCCGCTTTTAGACTCTTTGGCCTGTTTTTCTGTGCTAGAAATGTGCACTCTCTCCGCTTTTAGACTCTTTGGCCCGTTTTTCAGTGCTAGAAATGCGCACTCTCTACGCTTTTAGACTCTTTGGCCCGTTTTTCTGCGCTAGAAATGCGCACCCTCTCCGCTTTTAGATTCTTTGGCCCGTTTTTCTGCGCGTGAAATGCGCACCCTCTCCGCTTTTAGACTCTTTGGCCCGTTTTTCTGCGCGTGAAATGCGCACCCTCTCCGCTTTTAGTTTTGCATGTCTTGTACAAATGAACCCATCGTTGATTATTTCCCCTGTCATTATTTTTTTTATTTTTTTTTTTATGGTATGGTAGACAAGCTTTTCAAATCTAAATAGGGCCCACCTATTGCTAACCCCTGACTTAGTACAATATTAATCTGAGCTAAAGGCTAAAGCTGTTGCCACATGGGTCAGCCAGACGTGACGTCTTGCTGTAGCAGTTTTTTTTTTCTCCAGTTCTTAAGAGTCTTTATTTTGAAGGTGTAGGAAACAGTACTCACTGCTCTCTGACTTTATTTGTAATTTCTCTAAAGAAAAGACTTTTAACTTAAAGCTTTCTGAAAAGCTATAAAGCACTTCAATTGGAATCAGTAACTCGTTTTCATTTCTTTAACGCAAATTAATTACGCCACCAAATTTGACTCCAAATTACCCTTTATACATACAAGTATATAATAGTATTTTAAATAACAATAATACTATAAATACAATTGTATTTTACATTTCTTACATTTATTATTTTATTTACATTTAAATATCCATTATATAAAATCTTAAGAAGAACAAATGCCATTAATCGTGGTTAATAGTTAATCACAGAATAGTGTTGTGATTAATCCGATTGAATTCTTTTATCAATTGACACCACTAGTTTAATTTTTTTATTTAAAAAAAAAAAACTGCCCTGGCAGTTTACTGCTAAATTTCATACTATTAAAATTTAAAAGCTTAAATTGGAAAAGTTAACAAGAAAAAAATGGGGGTGTTCTAAAAACTTTTAACCATACTTACAAATGTAAGTTTGCTAAAACTACATTCAACCCTGTTAATCTTTTAAGGCAATGTCTTTTTTTATCTAAAAATGGCGAATACAAAAAATTGTATTAAAATTAAAAACTAAACCCCTGATTTTTGCTGACTCCACCCTCAGCTCAAATTTAAAAAAGGCTAAAAAAATTAGGAGGGGTAGTTTGGGAGGGGTACTGGATGATGTATGGGTTTAGGGGCGGGGCAGGAGGGGGAGAGCTGATTGGCTGAGCTGCAGCTGCAGGAGGTGGTATTATTGACTGGCTGATCTACATATTGTGATGATATTGTCTGTGTACCAAAGTACACAAAAACACCATCCTCCTCGCCTATGGCACAGTTGAACCTGAGAGGGCGCTGCAGAGGCAGAAATCACCACAATAAAAACGCTTTTTTTTTACGGTTAGAAAATGTTTATAATAATTTTAAAAATGACTGTTTTATTTCATTATTTTAAAGAAACACATTTCAGCTATTAATGAAAAAAATATTGTTTAGGGTTTAGTGGCTCGTTCCGCACATTTTGATAGACTTAAAAATATAAATATATATATATATATTACAGAATTAGGATTTAAATTGTATTATTAAATGATGTTGTAATTGGCTGTTTGAGTGAGTGAGGGTGCGCTGAGGAGGAGAGGAGGGCTCTATAGGAGGAGCTGAAGCAGACCTGGTTGTTTGAAGGTGTGTGTGTGTGTGTGTGTGTGTGTGTGTGTGTGTGTGTGTGTGGTGTGTGTGTGAGCACTTGCCTGTCTTTGCTGTGATCCCTCTTTTCCTTTGCCTTTCTTGCCATGTTTGCTGAGGGAACAGAAAGATAAAGTTGGCGTGAGTGCCGTGGCCCTCTGGTGGCGGGCTGGATGAACTGCTAGTTAACTCTTGGGTTTAAGGCTGGAGCCGAGGCCCAGCCTTCCCCTTGGCCTGGGTGTGTGTGGGTGACCGGTGTCCCGGGACAGGGTGGGCCCTGGCCTTGCTGAAGGTGGGTATGTGAACGTGTTTAGGTTTATCTGAAGGCTGAGGGGAGCTGGGTAAGATCTTGGCGAGGGTGTGTGTGTGTACGTGTGTGTGGGCGTCTACGCCAGGCAGAGGTTCTGGACGTGCCTGAGGCAGCAGACGCTCCCAGACTGACCTCACGCTCAGGTTGAAGACGCGTCTGGCCACCAGGAAACGCATCAGATAGTAAATAGCCACCACCAGAATCAGCAAGCCCAAAACCACCCCGATGATGGCTCCCGTTATCACTCCGGCCTGGATCGGGACTGTGGAAATGGAGAGAAAATTTATATTAGTCCAATATTTTAGTTATATAGTGATAATTACATTCACATTACCTTGACCATGCAATATATCAGATTATATTTTAAACATGTTCTATTGGAATTGTTATGAAGACAAAAAAAAGAAAAAAACTTCGATAAAGTTTATAATCTAGTATTTGATTAAAGTGTTACTAATCCACCCTCAGCTCAAAATATAAAAAGGATGAAAAATTGGATGAGGAGTGTGGGAGGGGCATTGTGTGATGTATGGGTTTAGAGGCAGAGCGGGAATAGAGCAATAGAGCCCAGTTTTAATCCCCCTTTAGTCAGGAACAATAATAACAGCTAATAAAATGGATATTATAGTGGATAACACCCCTGTTACGCACACTGGAGACACCAGCTTCAATTATTGTCAGTTCAACAAAACCAATGAGAATTCTTGGGCAAAGTGGAAGTCTGTTTCTTGTAAGTGGATTGGAAGGAGATTATGGGATTATTTGACAACTTTAATGTTCAGGCAATAGAGTTGCATTACACACTGTATTATTAGTATTAAATTATTACACTACATAATGAGACAGATTTTACATTAAGCTAAACCTTTAGAGTAACTAGAATAACAGTCTTTAATTGATGTTATCATTATATAACAGTTAATGTAAATATTTAGCATTTATTAATGGTATTATTAGTTAATATGTAGACTTAATTGTCGTTTTCGTCCCACAGATTACATTTTTTTTTTAATGCATCTCTACTAAATAGCCTATTATTTTTTAGCTAAATCAAACTTCGTACTTTTCTCAACCACCAGGAGTCGTACACTGGAAGGACGGCCCACTATGTCGGGAGGGTTCTTGGCGTCACAGGTGAAAGTCCCGTTGTCGTTGAAGTCCAGGTTTCGGATTAGAATTGATCCGTCGCGGCGAGCAGGATTCCCGACAAACTCCAGGCGCTCCCGGAACGGCCCCTTATTGTCCACGTAGGGAGCTCCGCCAGTGTAATGGAAAATCTGACCAATCACAAAGACGTCAGTAGACAATACAGACAAAATCCACATTTTACCAACATTAAAATAAGAAAACAACTCAACTGTACCATATAAAATCATCAGATTTTGTGAAAAAGCTTGCTGGTATATTCTTCAAAAATAACTGTTTAAATCATGGAATCATCAGAAATAGAATAATTCCAAACATGAATGACCCCACTCATCCCTCACACGAACTGTTCTCCCTCCTGCCTTCGGGAAGAAGGTACCGCAGCATCCGGTCCAGCACGACCAGATTCTGCAACAGCTTCTACCCCCAAGCCATCAGACTCCTCAACTGCAGAGACTGAACTGATGGTTTTTCTGTACATGCACACACACTCTTACCCCACTTACCCCAGAAAATGGAAAGCACTAAAAACCCTACTACCTCACTGGACTCTATTGCACACTGTGTAATAGAGTAATTACTACCTCACCTGGTCCTTTTTGCACACTGCAAAATTTGCACACTGTCTTGTTATTTATTATTCTTTGTCTGTATTGTGTTGTATTGTCTGTCTGCACTTTTGTACTGTTGCACTATTGTTCTGTCTACACTGTGTTTATGTGCACCATGGTCCCTGGAGGAACGTTGTTTCGTTTCACTGTGTACTCTGTATATAGCTGAAATGACAATAAAAACCACTTTGACTTTGACTTGACTTTGACATATTCAGATGTTTCAGACTTATTATACATTTATAAAATCATTTGTAAAATGATTTTAAGCTGCAGTCATACTGTAAAAGCCTGGTCACTGAAAAGTTCTCTTTGGTTTTGGTGCTGTTAGAATATGATCTTTAGCTATCAAAGCTAACTAACCAACCATTAATAGTGACAATTGTTGTTATAGATAGACTCTAAAACATGAATGGGAGTTCTCAAGGTGACATGGTGGCTTAGCGGTCGCCTCCCATTGCTGGGGTCCTGGGTTCAAGTCCCTATCTGGGTGGAGTTTCTGTGTTCTCCTCGAGTCGCTGTAACTTTCCTCCGGGGACTCTGGTTTCCTCCCACAGTCCAAAAACATGAAGCCAAGAAACATGGGTAACCTTGTTATACTTTCTTTAGTAATTGAATCAGATAGAGCAGAGCTTTAGCCAGTATTTTCTCACTGGAACTCTGGAAGGACTGTTGTACGTCAGGAAAATCTTTGTGGGTTTTAGCCTCCAAACTTGCCTGCCGCCATTCCCCCAGTCCCATTTCCACATCCTGGTTTGCCAGGGTTAGAACACAACAGAATATGTATTTTTAGAGCATCAAGCTAATAAAGTTATGTAAAATCCACATGTTTGGATGTGTTGGGTATAATATGTTTTTTTGGTAACACTTTATAATACAGCCCGTGTTTTAGAGGGCAAGTTTCCTTTACTTACGGTGTAACTTCTCTGAAACTGACCTTCTACTTTCCCAACAGGTATGGTGTAATTGTTCACTATAAATCAGTAAATACAAAATACTTATTGGGTCCTACTCGTACTTAAATCTTAAATATAAGTACAAATAAAGAAATCATGGAATCAGGGAATTCTTATTCTAATAATTTTATAAGTTTGAAAAAGAATTTTGATTCATGCTTTTAAAACTGTCAAGAGTGGAGCAGGAGGAAAACGTATAGTTTGAATATATATATATATATATATATATATATTCTCAATAACACAATCAGGAATTATGAGATTTTAAAGAAAATGTATTAATTAATACACAAAAACTACAAGGTTTTATATTAATGGTTAATAAACCCATAGCCACACCTGATTTTTACTGTTTTTACTCTATAAGTACTCAGTACATACTCAGTAAATACTCAGAAACAACAGGGAGCGTTGGGCTGTATTATGTAGTGTACGAATTAAACGAATTTCCACCAATTGTGTGTGTGTGTGTGTGTGTGTGTGTGTGTGTGTGTGATTGTGTTGGTGCAGGTGAACAGGGGGTAAGGTACTAAGCTGCCGGTTTTTATGGTGCATATGGTTGGAGGGTTGAAGTAAAGCCTGTGCTGAAATTCTGCTCAATATGAAAAACTGCTGCTGGAATAAGAAGTAAGAAGATCTCGGTCTCGGTCGGTCTGATCTACAGCTCTAGGAGAATTGGTGATGAGAGTGAGCGAGAGAGTGCGTTTTACTGTACGTGTGTGTGTGTGTGTGTGTGTGTTACATACTGAGATGCTGTCTCTGGCCCCATCTGGTCTGTAGCTCCAGGAGAAGGTGACATCTTCAGAAGTCCATCGCCAGGAGAAGAAAGAGCAGGACAGCCGGACATCTGAGCCTACGAGGGCATGCCTCTCCCAGCCTGTATAGATCACTATAGCATCGGACCGGGGTGCTGAAACACACACACACACACACACATATATGATGTCAATGTTTGTTTACACATTAAAATTTTACATATCTCAAAAAAATAGAATATCATTGAAAAGTTACTTTATTTTAGTAATTCAGTTCAAAATGTGACAATCATATATATTATATAGATGTATTAAACACAGAGTGATCTATTTTAAGCGTTTATTTCTTTTATTGTTCATGATTATGAAGCTTACAGCCAATGAAAACCCAAAAATCAGTGTCTCAGAAAATTAGAATATTATATAATAAGACCAATTGGTCTTATTACTTTAGGCTGTAGTGTGGGCAGTGTGCCAAGTCCTGCTGGAAAATGAAATCCTCATCTCCATAAAAGTTGTTTTCAGCAGAGGGAAGCTGTAAGATATGAAGTGCTGTAAGATTTTGTGGGAAAACAAAACTGCACTGACTTTAGACTTGATAATAAAACACAGTGGATCAACACCAGCAGATGACAGACATGACTCTCCAAACCATCACTGATCATCAGTACATTTTACTTTATTTCATTTAAAGTAAATGAAGGGATCAGAGTCTGGAGGAAGAGTGGAGAGACACACAGTCCAAACTGCTCGAGGTCTAGTGTGAAGTTTCCACCAATCAGTGATGGTTTGGAGAGTCATGTCTGTCATCTGCTGGTGTTGATCCACTGTGTTTTATTATCAAGTCCAAAGTCAAAGTTTTACAGCACTTCATGCTTCTTCCCTCTGCTCTTTTATAGAGATGCGGATTTCATTTTCATTTTCATTTTAAAATATTTTAAGACACTGATGTTTGGGTTTTGATTGGCTGTAAACCATAATCATCATCAACGATAAAAGAAATAAACGCTTAAAATAGATCACTCTGTGTTTAATACATCTATATAATATATTATATATAGAGTTTCACATTCTAAACTGAATTCCTGAACTAAAGTAATTTTTCAATTATATTATTATTTTTTTTAAATGCACTAGTTAGTACATACACTCTAACAAATTGGTGTAATTTTACTGGGAATAGTAGTTTTAATTTTAATTTTAAATGTCTACTGATGGATTTTTTTCCTGGCATCATTTATTTGCATTATGGGCGTGTCCATCCCAACCTCTTACTCACCATCAGTATGTAGTCTTGCCCACCAGTGATACCTTGCCTTGCATATTTACTTATAATTGATATAATGATTGACAGCATGCTTGTAGTGTTGTAGGTCATGAGAGCAAGTTACCCCTTTTCTTTACAACAAATCGTAAATCGTCAAATGTTGGCTAAAATCTGTACTGCAGTAATTTAAACTGTTAATATTTCCATGAAAAATATTAATTTCATGGAAAAATAGGTTGGCAAAAAAGAAAAGGAAAAATAAATTTTTTAGTTCTATTAAAGGGTTAATAAATATGATGTAAAAGAATAATTTCCTACTGAATTTCCTGAATTTTCCTAATAATTAGCTGAACATCAAAGAAACAACAACCCTGGTCCACAGGGCTACACACTAATGGTGAGATATGGGGTTATGGGGTGGAGGGACACGCCCATCACTAAAATAAATAATGTCAGGAGCCAATAATAATAGCAGCCTGCTGGAATTCAGTAAAATACTGTTAAAAATGTATTACAGTAGGGCTCCAAATTTGGTCCAGCAGACTAATGATTGGGAGATCGCTGGTTTGAATCCCGGTCATGCAGCTTGCCATCAGCTACTGGAGCCCTGAGAGAGCACAGTTGGCCTTGCCCTCTTTTGGTGGGTAGATGGCGCTCTTTCCCCTCATTACGCCTAAGATTGAAAAGAGGCTGTGTCTGACTTCACGTGTATCATGTTGTTGGGGCATCACTGTTAATTACTGTAATTTTACAGTGTACTTTTTACAGTGTATATCGTCGGTGTCCAATGAAAAACAAGTATCTCCAAAATAAAAACTTGACAGGAGAGAGAGAAAAAAAAAGTTTATTTAAGGTTTATTTAAGATCTGATTATCGCCTGATTCATGTTTAATAAACTCATGTAAATAGGATGATCAGATTATTATAGTACAGTAATCAGATTATGAATTATCTCATTATTTTGGTCCTGTAATTCAGAGGATCAGATATAAATGATTAGATTGATCAGATTAATTGCAAAATAAAAGTAACTTTTGATGCTTTTAAAGACATTAAAACATAACTAACACAAATTCAGATATTCAGTTACCTTTCGTTATAATTATGATTTTTTTTTTTATTTTTATATATTTATCGTCTATGTAATATTGCACGTACGAAACATTAGAAAAAAGCTTATATAATCATTTTCTGCAATCATGTTTTATGAAATATGTTTATTTATTTTACAGAGCTTATATACACAAAATTACATTCTAATTTAATACAGTTTGGTGTATTTTTTGTGTCGTTATATCTTGTATGTTATATTTTATGTTCAGTTTTTTTTAGAATATTGTGACGCTATATCTGCATTATTTATTATATTATTTACTAATTAACTATTTAACTGCACACATTTCATTCGCAAGACGACTGTCCTTATAAAAATAATAAAAGGCATAACACATTAAAATATTAAGCTGAATTTGTCTCTTTATAAAACACAGTATAATTTAATTATTTCTTGCAAATTCACACAGTGGTAACACCTAACAATAAGAGAACACAGTGTCTCAACTAATTATTAAATTATTAAATGTAATAGTTTAAGACATTATTAGGCATCATTATATTCAGTATTATTTACAACACTGAAGCATTAAAATAAATTAATGTATAATAATACGTTATTATGACAAGAGATATTATTTAACCATTTAATAATGTTTATTACTGTTTTATAATTACTGTTATTTGATGATGGATTATTAAAGATAATGGAGGCCTGTTGCTCACAATCCTGGAGCATTATATACTCTACCAGCTCTTTACTCCAGTATACTTTCAGAAAACTGGACTCCAATAAGACAAGATAATTAAAAAAAAAAAAAAAAAAAAAAAATTATAGAAATGTCCTGACCCAATTCTTACTGAACAATAATTTTTAAAATAATTTTCAATACAAATATACAGTCATAAGATATTTAGGAGTGACACTGTAAGTGTTTTACAGGTGAAATCTAATGGGTAAAAGTTTTAGGTTTAAAAAATGAATTAATTACATAATAAAACTTAAATAATCAAACATTAACTTTTACTTTTACAGGAGTTTTGTAATAAGTCATAAACTATATGTATATTATGGAAATAAAATAGTAAATTATGTTAGAAACTGAAGTGTGGATCAATACCAGGTTTAATATGATTTAGTATAAATATAATAAGTATAAATAAAAAACAAACAAATAAATATTCACGTGTTTTGTTAAAGCCTTAAAACTTTTATGATACGTATATTATACAGATAATAGGCTGTTGTGAATTTTACTTACAAATAAAAAATATTAGAAATGAACATACATTGTATATCAGCTGTTTCCTTTTTAAATGCAGATTATAGCATTTTGGAGCAGGACTTTTAATTTGTAAATTAGTGATAAAGTTTTACCCAGAGTCTCTTTACTAACTTTTTTTGTGCATAATTTCAGACAAAAACGTAGCACAGCAACAGGTTTCTAAATGCTAATGCTAAACTAGGAGCGGGACTTTTCATTTGTAAAGTACAAAATAAAAGTTCTTTTTTCATTATTACTTATTTATTTGTATTTTACCTGCGCCGAGCAGCACTGCGGCCGTGAGCACCAGTAGAGTCAGCATGGCTTCCGTCTGACGTCCCCGCCGGGCGGCTAGTGCAGGAGCTGAGACCAGGAGGATGAGGGAGGAGAGGAGAGCAGGAGAAACGGAGGAATGGAGGGAGAGAGGTCGAGGGGCACGAGGAGCAGGGTACCCGTTTATACCCAACCACACCCCTGAACCAGGCCCTGCCCCGGGACCACCCTTATTGTTCCATTCTTCCTCCTCCATCCATCACTCAGTCTCTCTCTCTCTCTCTTCATCTCTATAGGCCACTCCCTGATCCAGTACCACTCTCTCTCTCTCTCTCTTTGTTTGCACACCCCTCTCTCATCCCTAGGACAGTTGATTCTCTCTCTTTCCCTCGTTCCATCTTCTCCTTTACAAGAAATAAACCCATCCAATAACACAGCAACCACCAGAAATTAAAGAGATCAACCTTCTGAAGGCTCTTTACTCTCGCTCGCCCACTCACTCACTCTCTCTCTCTCTCAGTCTGGCTTCTCTTCCCTTTTTAATAAAAGAATTATGTCCTTTTGACAAGACAAGACCGTAATTTAAAAAGGCTAAAGTGAGACAGATAAAAAGGCTTAGTTTAATGAGTGTGGGCCAGTTATATATATATATATATATATATATATTTATATATATGAATGTGTGTGTGTCAGAAAGAGAAAGAGAGAGAGAGAGAGAGAGAGTGGGAGAGGATATGTATGGCTCGGTTTTTAATTGACACATCATTATATCTCTTCTCTTGATGTCAGCGCCAGCGGAGCGGGACTCGTCTTTAATCCATGGCGTTTCATGTCACAAAAGCCATTATAGAGCCGAGCCTTTCAAATAATACAATCCCAGCCCAAACGCCTCGGACTAAAAAAAGGCACATTCCATACACCCATTCAAATATTAAGTATTTACTGGAAATGTGAGTTTATATAGTAGCACCGAGGTAGGATTCACACTGCAGAGCACACTGCACATCAAAACCAAAAACTGTGAAGCATGGTGGTGGGAGCATCATTGTTTTTAGCAGTGGAGTAACTAGGATCTTATGGGCCCTAGTGCACAAAGCAAAATAATGCCTTCATTTTTTATTTTTTTTAATTAAAAAATATAAAGTCCAGCAACCAATAGTCCTCCCTTTCCTGAACGCACACTCAAGAGCTTGCCTGTTTGAAAATGTGTGAATTTTTTTATATATAATGACTACATAACTATTGCATTTTTCATTTTCATATGAAATTGTTCACCATGGATAAGCTGTGTTAAAAAAAAAAAACCTACACCTACACACCTAGCAGTTTGGAGCTACTTTGAGCTGCCTCAAGGCCTGAATGGAACAAAAAACTTAAACATTTTGCAGGAGAATGTTATGGCAGCAGTCCATGACCTTAAGCTGAAGGTAATGCAACAAGACAATGACCCAAAGAAATCAAATATGTCAGGAAAAAAAAGATGGTGAAAAAATCTTTACCAATGGGATGGAAAAGCTAATGATACCAAACCCACACATGAGCTCATCCCTGTGAAACACAGTGGAGATCATTTAAATAAAATCCGTCTCTGACAACATGAAGCAGATAAAAGATCCAGCGAACCCCAGTGAGAGCTATTATTCACAGTTATCATCTCACAGTGACTGAGCTCATCAGTAAAATGTGCAGGACGTTCAAGCTGCATGGAGGAAATATTGCAGGACACCATTAAAAACCACGAAAAACCATCATCTTTCTTCCAAATAGAAACCCCACACTTATTTGTGCATGCAACTGTTTGTACAACTATTGCTAAAAACATATACTATATATTTTATATATCTCTGCTTTAATTATGTAACATAGAACCAAGATTCTGTTTTTCTTTCCATCTCTGCCAGCAGAAAACTAATAAAAAAAATAATGTATATGTTGGATGATAGCTTTGATATAAGAGGTTAGTTGTCTGGTAGTCAGTTCCTCTTCTTGACTGGAACACACACACCTACACACACACACACATACTCAAGGGCCTTTCCAGGTCAGGGTGAACAGAAGTCCTGCTGACCAAGAACAATGCCCACAGGACACTGCCCACAGGAAACTGTCCATAGGATGGTCCCCACAGGAAACTGCCCACAGGACACTGCCCACAGAACAATGCGCACAGGACACTGCTCACAGGATGCTGCCCACAGGACACTGCCCACAGGACAACATCCACAGAACCCAGCCCACAGAACCCAGCCCACAGAACCCAGCCCACAGGAAACTGCCCATAGGATGGTCCCCACAGGGCGCTGCCCACAGGAAACTGCCCATAGGATGGTCCCCACAGGGCGCTGCCCACAGGACAACACCCGCGGGATAACGCCCTCAAGACATCTCCTACAGGACACAGCCAACAGGACCTAAGCCACAGGACAACGCCCACAGGACACTGCCCTCAGGATGCGGCCAACAGGATGCCGCCCACAGGACACAGCCCAAAGGACACTGCCCAATGGAAACCGCCCAAAGAACAATGCCCACAGGATGCTGCCAACAAGACGCCGCCCACAGGACAACATCCACAGAACCCACAGGATACTGCCCACAGGAAAATGCCGACAGGAAACTGCCCATAGGATGGTCCCCACAGGGCGCTGCCCACAGGACAACACCCGCGGGATAACGCCCTCAAGACATCACCTACAGGACCTCAGCCACAGGACAACGCCCACAGGACACTGCCCTCAGGATGCGGCCAACAGGATGCCGCCCACAGGACACAGCCCAAAGGACACTGCCCAATGGAAACCGCCCAAAGAACAATGCCCACAGGATACTGCCAACAAGACGCCGCCCACAGGACAACATCCACAGAACCCACAGGATACTGCCCACAGAAAAATGCCGACAGGAAACTGCCCATAGGATGGTCCCCACAGGACACAGCCCAAAGGACACTGCCCAAAGGATACTGCCCACAAGACGCAGCGCACAGGACAACATCCAAAGAACCCAGCCCACAGGATACAGCCCACAGGAAAATGGCGACAGGAAACTGTCCATAGGACACTGCCCACAGGATGCGGCTCACAGGATGGACAAAGGACACAGCCCAAAAGAAACCGCCCAAAGAACATAGCCCACAGGACACTGCCCACAGGACACTGTTGGCGGGATATTTCTAAATGGCAGACAATTCTCTGTCCTGCAGTGACACTGCGGTGTTTAAAAACTCCAGCAGCACTGCTGTATCTGATCCGCTCACACTAACACCTCTTACACCATCACCATGCTAATCACTGCTAATCACTGCTGTATCTGATCCACTCACTGTACCACCAGCTCAACACTCACTAACACCTCATACACCACCACCATGCTAATCACTGCTGTATCTGATCCACTCACTGTACCACCAGCTCAACACTCACTAACACCTCATACACCACCACCATGCTAATCACTGCTGTATCTGATCCACTCACTGTACCACCAGCTCAACACTCACTAACACCTCTTACACCATCACCATGCTAATCACTGCTAATCACAGCGCTGAGCCAAATAATAGTTGCTAAAATAAATGGGTGATTAATTATAATTAATGTTATGTGGATGGTTCTTCCTGTTGTTTACAGAAATATATATGTTTATAATCGTTTAATTCATTTCCTCTACAATTACTATTATACATTTGCATGATTTCTAACAAATCTGCACAGCAACAGGTTTCCTGAAGCAGAAAAGTGATAATGAATTCTGATCTTATCAGACCATCCCACCAGGAGAGAGAGAGAGAGAGAGAGAGCGAGAGAGAGAGAGAGAGAGAGTCACCTCCTCACCCCACCCTGTTTCTCCTCTGTTTGCCCTTTCACCAGGACACGAACAAAGGACGAGACAAAGCCTCTCCTTTCTTCATCCCTCCATCTCTCTCCTCTCTCCAGATTCCTCTCCTCCGCTGACGTCTGCCAGTCAAAACAATACAAAGAGCGAGAGAGGCAGAGACAGACAGAGAGAGAGCGGGAGAGAGAGAGACGTATCCCCACTCGCTCGCTCTCCTTCCAGACAAAGCGGCGCATTTATTCCTCCCCCAGTCGCTCTCCCACTCCTCTTTTCCAGTAAAAACAGGCAAGCCCAAGAAAAGGGGCAGAGAGAGAGAGAGAGAGGGGGGCTATAAATAGAGGAGTTGATATAAGGACACAGTCAGAGAGACAGAGAGAGAGAGAGAGACAGGTGTACTGGTGCCTCTTATCACAATCATAATCCCTCACAGGCTCACAGACAACCCTTCAGAAAACACTGAGAGGATCCAATTAAACACAAACTAATGATAAAAGACACATTTATTCAGAATAAAGTTTATATAAAACAGAAAAGGAGAAAACATAAAAGACAGTGGTTCCCTCTTAGAAGAACAGCTCTCCGGTGGAGGCTCTTATTCACCCTCCAGCCCAACACCAAGACAGTGTTAAATAACACTCCAACAGTGGAACCACCACAACTGTGTCCTATTAATCTAAACAAACACACACACATAACCCCACAAACAACACACACCCCATAATAACCTCAAACCAAAAGGAAGTGTGGCTACACAGAGTGAAATCTGCCCATGTCCAGGTCAAAAGTTCTTAATGAACTTGATGAATTGCTATTTTGGAGGTTCAGTTTGATGGTAATCATTCTTGCCCACACACAGAGATCTTTGATAGTTTGTTTTTAGTTGTAAAGCCAATGTGTACAGTTGCAAATGTTGGGAACATTCACATTCACTGCAAGGCAGACTGCACACCAACACCAAAACGTCATCCTAACTGTGAAGCATGGTGGAGGGAGCATCATTAGGATTAGGGCAGAGGGGTAACTCGGATCTTATGGGCCCTATTTCGATTTTTTTTAAATCAGTTATTTGAAGAACTGCTGTAACTGATGAAATGTGTTTCTGTGCTTTTTTGAAACCAAATTGAAAAGCTCTGGAATATAATCAAGAGGAAGATGGATGATCACAAGCTGATCATCAAACCACCAAGCGGAGCTGCTAAAGTTATCCAAAAGCAGTGTGTAAGACTGGTGGAGGAGGAGAACATGATGCCAAGATGCATGAAATTAAAACTGTGATTTAAAACCAACCAGGGTTATTCCACCAAATATTGATTTCTGAACTCTTTTTGCATTATTTGAGGTCTGAAAGCTCTGCACATTTTTTTGTTATTTCAGCCATTTCTCATTTTCTGCAAATACATTTTCTAAATTAAAATATTAGGAAAATTCATTTCTATCCTCCACCGCAAGATATTTTGATGGGTCCCACAAGTCCAGAGCGAGTGCGCACCCACACATCTAGTAGTTACACCACTGGTTTGGAGCCACTTTGCTGCATCAAGGCCTGAACGGAACAGTAGTGTAGAATCAAAGGTGTCGAATGTAAGAACAGCAGTCCATGACCTGAAAATTGCATGACACAGTGTGCTGGGTAATGCAACAAGACAATGACCTAAAGAACAGAAACGTCTGTGAGGACTGATGAGACAAAGATTACTCTTCTCCATTATGGTGGAAACGCTCAAGTTTGGAGAAAGTAAGAATCTTTCTGCTCATGAACTCAAACATATCAGCTCAACTGTGAAACACAGTGGAGGTAGTGTCATGGATTGGGTTTACATTATGAACAATAGAGATACTATGAGAGGATGATAACATGTTCCATGGTCTCCTGTACTGAATGTGGGTGGGATTTCTGATGGAAGTCCCTTATCACAGTTTTAGGACAATTCTAGCCAGACACCACCGGTCATGATCATTACCACTGTGGGTGTAATGACATATTCCCAAACACTCACCAGATAACACCTCACAACTTATAAAGGTGTAGATGTGGACGGGGAGGATTATGTGGGCCTGCAGAGCTTCAGTGAGATTCATTCACACACACACACACACACACACACACACACACACACACACACACACACACACACACACAAAGAGAGAGATATACACACACACACACTCATTTCAGGAAACTAAGGAACATACACATTCTATGATAACAGAAAGAGAGAAAGAGAGAGAGATAAATACACACATCAACACAATTAACAAAATAAATAAAACACACACACACACACATCAGATCACTTCCACGTTATTAGTGCGGTTGAGCAGAGCTGACATCATCAAACTGCAAAAAGTCAGGGGTCGCTGCAAAACGCCGACGTGTGTGTGTGTGTGTGTGTGTGTGTGTGTGTGTTTTTGTGTGTGCGCCTAACGACAGCGCTGACATTCAGCAGGGTCGTTCGAGGACAAAGAAGCGATCTGTCTCTCCCTCTCCTCATCACTCTCTCCCTCACAGGGCAGGGATGTCACAGGGAGCACGGAGCGAGGGATGGCGAGAGAGAGAGAGAGAGAGAGATGAAGGGATGGGGAGAGAGAAGGCGAGAGAGGAGAGAGGCATTGTTCTGCTTTCAAAGACAAGCTATTGTGCTCAGCAAACCCTGCACCGCTGTAGGAGTGAGAGAGAGAGAGAGAGAGAGAGAGAGAGAGAAACAGAAAGAAGGTAGAGATAATAAGAAAGAAAAAAGAACAAGAGAAGAGAAAATGAGGAAAAATTAAAGAAAGAGTGTAAACTCTTTATACACTGTAAAACCATTCAGGCCTGGCAGGGTGGGGGGAATGACTACACACTGAAACTCAGATCACTACAGTCAGAATAACTCAATTCACCTGAATCAATTCACCTTAACTTAGTGTATACTTCAGCTAGTGCTGGACGATATGGCCAAAATTTATATCACGATATATTCCTTCATTTCGGTCGGTGCGATATCATTTCGATATCGATATAAATACTTTGAAGGCCTCAGAAAAACTGCTAAAAATCCCTGCAAAATTTAAATTGAAGTCTTTAAAGCCTCCTCTCACAAAAACTGTATGATACTTTAGAAATAAAAATGATATCATCGTTAAAAAACGATATCGAAATATTGTCCAGGCCTAACTTCAACAATTATTTTTAGTTGCTTGACTTAACCCTTTCAGACCTGAATGATGTTCCAGTGATGAAAAAAAATGCTGTTTTTGTTTGTAATGCGCTCACAAACAAGATTCCGAAAAAAATATATGAATAAAATATTTAATAAATAAATTATTTTTATCCTATGTAACTTTTATATAACTTTTTTTTATTTTATTTCACAAATCATCTCTATGCAGTGGAACATCAATCATCACTACACGATAGAAATATAGGAATATAGGAATAAAATATTTAATTTGCCTTTTTAGCTCTAATGCTGCCATGTTTTTTTATATTCAGTGTGCAGATTTAAATTGGTCCAGGCTAATATGCCATTTGATTGGTCGATAAATGTCTATAGATGGACAGCAGGACCTGATCTGCATTAAGTACAAGAATATACAGGAAAAAAGAAAACACATGACGTCCATATCAATAGACGCAGGGTCTGAAAGGGTTAATCAGCTTAAGCGATTAATAAAAAAAAAAAGGGTAATATGTGTAATTAAGTTAATTAACTCAAATCATTTAATAAGCATAGCAGATAGATTTTACAAAGCACGAAGAAGGGAGAGAGAGAGAGAGAGAGAGAGAGAGAACAGAATAAATGAGAAACAAAAATTTAAATAAAGAAAGAGAGAACAGGAGAGAACAATTGAGAATTAAATAGGAAAAACTATATTATATAAAATATATTATTTTGCCAAAAATATTTCTGTTATAAGCAACATATTTTTGAACGAAACATACAGTACTGTGCAAACGTTTCAGGCACCTGTGGGAATTTCAGTAAAGAACAAGCTTCTTATATTCTTATCTGTGAAGTAAGTTTTTAATAGCTCAGTACAACTATAAAAAAATATACAATAAATACAAACAGCAAATTTACATAAAGCAGAGCTTTTACAGCACCGTCTGCCTTAAAACAGCTAATCTCTCCTCTTAATCTGAGTTTAATAGAGCTATTTCTCAGCATGTCAACACCTGGTTTGGTAAATTACTGGTAAATGTGATAAATCAGGTGAGCTGCTGACGGAACTGAACATAATAATATACACATGCTGGCTGAGGAGGAGCATCCAGGAGAAATAGCTTCAGGCTCACAGGATATATCATACTTAGTTAAAATGAGAATTCCTTGTTATGTTTTACTTTTTTGCATTTATGTTTATTGCATCTGTTTAAATCATATGTGGTCCTTTTTCCATACATATATATATATATATATATATATATATATATATATAAAATCATAACTTGTTTATCTCATCTAAATTGTTTTAAGATTTACAGTTTTATTTACTTAGCTTAGCTTTACCTAACTTAGTTAGCCGCTCTCCCAGAGCCAGCAGTAAGATCTGAAGAGCTGAATTAGAAGGAAAACATGGCGACACCCCTGTTCCTTACTAGTGTCACATAATGCACCTCATAATCCGGTGCGCCTTATGTATGAAAATAGACCAGAAAATACACTTTCATTGAGAGAAAGAGTAAAACAGAATAAAGGGAAAAAATGATCAAATAAAAATAAGAGAGAAGAGAACCTAGGAAGGAAAATAAAGAGAAAAGAATGAGAGAATGTGCCGGTAAGAGAGAGAGAGAGGGGGTGAGAAACAGGAGAGAAAAGAAAATAGGCATTTTAGTTTATGTTATTTATTTTTTTGTTCTGTGTTTTTGCACACAGTGTTGGAGAGCAGGGAACAGAGCTGTAATTTTACTGTTTCAGTACTAACAGCTACACTCAGCCCAAATATTCAGCCTGTCACTCACTCACTAACACACTCACACACACACACGTACACACACACTCACACTCCGTCTCTACACGCAACACACACGACCTTGGACTACACCGTTATTACATACCCTTGGAGAAAAACTATTCTTTCAGCCACCCACACACACACACACACACACACACACACATTTACAGAGCCTCAGTGAAAACATCCTGCAACAAAATCTCACACCTTACTACTAAATTGTTCCCAATGATAATTATCTTGTTCCCACACCTTACTAAGTATAGGCTTCAACTTTGATCATCTTGTTTTTCAGGGATTTAATGATTAAGAATACTTTATTGTCATTTGCATCACATGTGGTCGATGAGGTGGAACAAAATACCCAATAGCTGTTATTAAAATAGATAATATATAGATAAAATAAGATCAAATAAAATAAAAATAGAATAGAACAAAATAGATGGAAAAAAATACAAAATAAATAAAAAAGGGAGAGCAGGCAGGTTTTTTATACCTTACCACTAACTCATGACCACAAATTAATAATCACATTCCCACATCCTACTCAATTAGCACCATTACTAAATAGTGCTCCCACCAATTAATATCAATCAATTAACTTTTATTTTCACTCGGGAAAATAACGCCTTTATAACATCAAAGGGATTGAACACATTTAATAATAATTTAGAAATAATAAGAAATAAAATAGTAAAAAAATATGAAAAAAAAATAAAATAAAAGAAGTACTCATTTTAAATCAACATTTAATAAAAAAATATATATATGTAAAAAAAATATCTAAAATACCATAAAAACAAAACCATATAAATTTAATATAAATTTGACACATCTGATATATGATATATTTAAATGAAATGACTGATATGAACAAACAATGATTTATAAAGGAAAATAAAAAAAAATAATAATCAGGGGTGCACCAGACTTTTTCATTCCCAAATTGTCATTTGGGTCACCACTTATTTTATTCCCATGCCTTGCTAAATTGTGGCCACAACTTAATTCTCTCATTCCCACACCTTAGGTAATTTTCCATAGCCATGACTTATATTTATCCGGTTCACATGATTAACTAGAATCCTACCTCTGGAACTGAGGGACAACCTTAATGTAGCTTTGAGTCAAGACGTTTGATTGATTAATTGATTAATAAATCATGGCCACGGCTTAATTATCTCACAACTTTATTTAAATCATGGCCATGATTTAATTACTAACTTGCCACCAATAAGATCATTTTTGAAAAGCTTAACATATATTTTTATTTATTTATTTATTTATTTTTATTATAAATATCCAGATACGTGTGGGTGGGGGTAAAAGTCTTAATGGCTCATGATAAGAGCCGATTCTAAACCAATGACATTAATTAGTCAATCGCACTCGTCAGCCAATCAGAGGCCGCCTAACTAACATTCACAGAAGGGTCGAGAGGAAGAGGAAGAGGAAGAGGGCACATCAGAGGAGCTCAGCTTATATCAAACACATCTTACGAGTCCATTAACCTCAATTACAGTTAATTAATTTACACTCCACTAAACTCATCTCAAGTCAAATAAAGTCTAATTAGTTCAGTTTAATTAATTTTTCAAAGCCTTTCACACACTAACTTAAAAGGTTCCTCATTACCGGGAGGCGCTTTGATGTTTTTTGTCTTTTTTTTATTATTCGTGAACGGCGACGGTGCGCGGTGCGGACACTCTTTCACTCCTCTGCTCTTCCTGCTCCACTTTTAACACCGGAGCATGCAGAGAGGGAAAGAAAGAGAAGAGCTGTTTGAAGGAGAAAAGATGGAATGAGAGAGAACAAAAGAGAAAGAGAGAGAGAGAGAGAGAGGGCGAAGGAAAGGGTGGATAATTTGATTTTCCATCCTCAGACTTGCACAATGCAGCTTCTCTCTCTTTTTCATCACATTCACACAGACAGGCCCTGAGGGGAGGCCTACACACTTCCTTATTCAACACACACACACACACACAAATACAGACTACAGTATACACACACACACACACACACACAAATACAGACTACAGTATACACACACACACACACACACGGGTGAGTGCTGAGGCTGGAGACACAGAATAACTGCTGAAATAAGTGCACTTGCTCTCATTTCATTATTCAAACGAGAGCAAGGCGATGATGTCCTTCCTCTCATTTCGCTTCATTTCAGGCCTCGTATCACAGATTCATCTGGGCACTTGTGCTATTTGAAGTTGAGTCAGAAACATTTGACCCAAGGCTGAATACTGAACACAGTTTGCACAGGTTTTTCACCAGTGAAAGAATTAAATTAAGCATTAACACACTCGAGGTTCGTGCTATAACATGTAATATTGGCACTGTAGACTGAGTTCCAATATTATACGTTATAGCACGAACCTCGAGCGTGTTATTGTGATTATACCACAGTTCTAGTATCACTGTTTACTGAACGATTTTGAGTTAAAGAGGAGGAGAAAATTCAATCTGTTTGGTTATGAAAACTACACAAGTTAAAATAGTTCCATAGCTGATCTGTTTGGCTTGTAAGCGCTGCATCAATGCTAGGTTACCTGCATGTGGCAGAGTAACACGTGGAGAGCTTTGGTTACAGTGCATTACCTGCTTATAACGGCACTCACAGAATGTCTCTCAGCCAATCACATTGTCCATCATGTTCACAAGTTTCTGCAATGTCACAACATTCACTCTGTGGTGAACTCTCTCTCAATCCATGTGTGAAAATGATAAATGATGATCTCATGCTCCCTGAACTCTGAACTCTTTCACAATTCCAGCACCATCAATCCTGATATTGTCATCTTGGAATATGTTTGTGATCATCAGGGAACAATAAATCCATTCATGGAATAACCTGGTCTATATTCAGGTAGAGTCAGCTGACCTCATTCTTTCAGCACATACTGTTGCTGAACCTAAACCTGCAGACCAACTGCAGCAAACCCAGATTAGAGCCCCGCCCCTACAGGCGTGTACAGTAGATACTTGGAATAATTTGGTGTACCATTTCACCTGTCTTTCTCCTTACCCTGATGCTCCATCACTCTGGAACAGGGTAAATCTGGACTCATCAGACCTTCACTTGACCTTCGTCCATTACTCCAGAGTCTAATCTCTATGCTTCCTAGCAAACTGAAGCCATGTTTGACTGTTAGCCTCACTGATTAGTGTTTTTTTTAAGGCTACACAGCTGTTAAGTTCCCTTCACTACATTGTGCATGTGGGAATGCTCTTACTTTCACTATTAAACATAGCCCTCAGGTTAATCAGTCTTTTGGTACACAGCTGGAAAACTGCCAGTTTGTGAAAAGTTAAACTTACTAAGCGTGATAACTGTTTAATTTATGAAAAATAAATAAAAACTACAAACACACTATTTTAATTACTGCTTACAAACTTAAGACTAAACAAAATGTCTGTTCTGCCAAGCAAACACCCACACACCCGAACTGGCTCCAACAAAACACTGAATTCTATCCATACACCCACAACCGCGACATACCACACAACCACCCACCCACACTCACAAAACACATTCCCAATGACCCACTGATCTGACACACCCCCATGACGTCACTTAATTCTCTATGGGATGAACACACAACTGTAAACAATCAGACCACATCAGCCAGGTTTCAGCATTACTGTAGGGCAGGGGAGTCCAAACTTTTTTTGTTGGGGGCCAGAAGGAGAAATATATTTGAAGTCACGAACCACAGACTCTATAATAAAACAAATAATGAAATATACCACTTTAAATAATACATTTTCCTGATTATTTCATTTACACACCATTTTACTTCACTTACTATCTTTATCTTTGACAGTGTTGTGTAAACTAAGATTTTTACAATTGATGTTTCATTTCATGATGTCTCTTAATATTAAACTCCTTAATTATGGCAACTTTTAGACTCTTTGGTCCGTTTTTCTGCGCTAGAAATGCGCACCCTCTCTGCTTTTAGACTCTTTGGTCCGTTTTTCTGCGCTAGAAATGCGCACTCTCTCTGCTTTTAGACTCTTTGGCCCGTTTTTCTGCGCTAGAAATGCGCACCCTCTCTGCTTTTAGACTCTTTGGTCCGTTTTTCTGCGCTAGAAATGCGCACTCTCTCTGCTTTTAGACTCTTTGGCCCGTTTTTCTGCGCTAGAAATGCGCATTCTCTCCGCTTTTAGACTCTTTGGCCCGTTTTTCTGTGCTAGAAATGCGCAGTTTCTCCGCTTTTAGACTCTTTGGCCCGTTTCTGACACCTAGCGTTCAAACTTTGAATCTCACATTATAAAATCCTGCTTAACAGCGGGACAACTTTCATTCTATTTCTAAAATACCTCGTGGGCTGCTCCAAAAAAGGAAACCGCAAATGGCCCGCGGGCCGTAGTTTGGACACGCATGCTGTAGGGAGTTTGGGGATAAAATACACTGAATAAATCTTTAATCAATGCAAGGCCTTCAGTGTTTTGTGGCTCCTCACAGAGTAGTTTAAAGCAATCCAGCAAACAATCAATCATTCATTAAAGAAATGTTTATTTGAATTCTCATTTCAAAGCCTATTTACAATTGCCATTTTCACTTTCATTAAAATCCTCGCACATACTAACAACAAAATGATTCAATTATTCAATCATACAATTTATTCCCAAATTCCACATCAAGAGCACAGGCAAGAGGTCAGGTGACTGCCGGAGTGCGAGGATCAGTAATAATCCTCCAGATCTGCCTTTTCCCCTTGATTTTGAATCTGCTGCTGCTTCTTATAGAGATCAGCAATCTGAAAGAGAAAGAGAGAAAAAGAAAGTAAGAGAAGTTGTCTGTAAGAACAGCAAATCAGGGCTATAAGGGGTAGATTTGAACATGCGTATATTAAAATCTTAACATAATATAAATAAAACCCTCTACTTCCCTTTGCTACCCCTATACTCCATCCTGCTACTGTAAACTCCCCTATATAACAAATACTCCATATACTCCATATTCAGCTGATACTCCATATTAAAAAATACAAGAATTTTATCAGATTTGTTGCAGAAGTCAATCATCCAGAAAGTTATGACACTAATAATAACGCACTCCAAATATCTCCATATATCCAGGATTAAAGTAAAATAAATGATACTGTACAGATATAATCTGTCTCTAGTAGATATATAATGGGAAATAAAAACAGCGTGAATTTTTCTTTTGCTAAAAACAGCAACAAAAAAAAAAAAAAAAAAAAAAGTAGTACCCTAAAGTGATAATTAGGGGTGGGTATTTATATATTTATATACGATATTTCAGGGATATGATGCGGCACACTATATATACACACACACACTTCCCAATATGCCCCATACTATACAATGCTCACTATGGCAACATACTTCCCTATATTCCCCTATAAAGTTTATACTCCAAAATTCTTCCCTATACTTTCCAATACTACCCTATACAATATTACGCTCCATACTCCCTATACCACCCCATGCACAGCCCATATATATATATTACCATATGCTCCCTATATTACTCTTTTCTACCCCAATACTTCCTTCAGCTACCATATACAGCTCTGGGAAAATAAGAGATCACTTCAGTTTCTGAATCAGTTTCTCTGATTTTGCTATTTATAGGTTTATATTTGAGTAAAATGAACATTGTTGTTTTATTCTATAAACTACAGACAACATTTCTCCCAAATTCCAAATAAAAAATATTCTCATTTAGAGCATTTATTTGCAGAAAATGAGAAATGACTGAAATAACAAAAAAGATGCAGAACTTTCAGACCTCAAATAATGCAAAGAAAACAAGTTCATATTCATAAAGTTTTAAGAGTTCAGAAATAATCAATATTTGGTGGAATAATCCTGGTGGTTTTTAATCACAGTTTTTTTTTCATGCATCTTGGCATCATGTTCTCCTCCACCAGTCTTACACACTGCTTTTGGATAACTTTATGCTGCTTTACTCCTGGTGCAAAAATTCAAGCAGTTCAGTTTGGTGGTTTGATGGTTTGTGATCATCCATCTTCCTCTTGATTATATTCCAGAGGTTTTTCATTTGGTAAAAATCAAAGAAACTCATCATTTTTAACTGGTCTTTTGTTTTAACCAGAGCTGTAGTTCTACAAGAACTCAGAAGTTCAGAAGTTTGTATTTAAATGTAGAAAAGAAAAGATTTCAAATTAATTCATGCTTTGATCAGACAAAACAGGGACCAAATTCTTAAAGGAGATTGACCTACATACTCTACCACCACACAAGTTAAAATCAACTCAACACACAAAACACACACACACACACACACTCTAAATGCACCAATCAATGTGGCACAGAACGCAGAGTAGCGGCAGGAATTTGCTGAACATCCAGTGTGACTCGTTACTCGTTTCCTTCATACACTGCAATCCATTAACCCCCGACCAGATACTCCAGTTAACATCCTTTCATACAAGACCTTCTAGTCAATAATTCCAGCCTTTCTTTTTAATTAGACGCTCTGAATGATCTCCAGCGCTCTTCAAGCTAAAACCACATGTAGTCACCTTTAACTACACTCATCTTCACAGTTCATCCTGCTGCTTAACAAGCAGAGCTGTGGGCTGACTGCTGGTGTATTTTCCAGAGGAATATATATATATATTCAGCTGATGCTTCTTTTAGGATGTAGTGAACATGCTTATCTATGAGACCCCAGCCGATATCATCTATATATTATATACTATGAAGCTTATCAGCTACAAACAGCTGGAGACACAACACCTTTTTGTGATTTCCTCATTGAGAAAATGATCCAACCCCTTAAAGATTACCACTCTTAAGAACCGAAGTTTCAATCAGAACAGAAATTTTTATCCCATTTTCTCTCCAATTTACACGTCCAATTACCCAACCCACTCATTAGGAATCCCCCTTTCACTAGTGATGCCCCAACACACCAGGAGGGTGAAGACATGTGAAGTCAGACTCCGTCTCTTTTTGAACAGTTGATGATGCAGCACTGCTGAAAAGCATCATAGCGCACTCGGAGGAAAGCGCAGCAACTCGGTTCTGATACATCAGCTCACAGACGCAGCCTTGCGCTGATCCACATCACCCTAGGAGTGATGAGGGGAAAGAAAGCGTCATTTACCCAAACAGAGAGAGCGAGATCAATTGTGCTCCCTCAGGGCTCCGGCAGATGATGGTAAGCTGCATAACCAGGATTCAAACTGGCAGCTATTAGGCTTTAGATTTTTAAAAAAAGTCTTAGATACTTCAGCTGCTTCTAGAGAGTTAATAGTGTCTTTGCATCATGTTGAAGTCCAGGAGATAGCTGAAGAAGTGTAAAGAGGAGGTAACTGCTCCTTATAAGCAAGGATATGGGTATAAAAAGATAGCAAAGACATTAAACATTTTAAAAGACTTTTAATACCAGAATGAAAACACCTGATTTCTGTTTTTAAGAGTGGTAATCTTTAAGGGGTTGAATAATTTTGTCATTGAGGAAATCACAAAAAAAGACATTTGTTGGTATATTATACCACAGTTAGTTCCGACCCTGCAATGTGATTGACTGAGAGGTGTTCTTTAACAGTTCTGTAACAGGTACACATACTCATACAGGTAACCTAGCAACGATGCAGCGCTTACAAACCAAACAGTGCAGCTACAAACAGAGCAGCAATGGAACTGTTTTAACTGGCGGAGTGTTTATAACCAAACAGATCGTACTATCTTGTCCGGTTTAACTCAAAATCTTTTAATAAACAGTGATAATGAAACTTTGGTATAATCGCAATAATACACTCGAGGTGCGTGCTATAGCGTGTCATATTGGCACTGCTGTGCTGCTTAGCATTCACCTTGCCAGCACTTAGAAAATTCTTAGCAACCAACATGGCAAACGCTTAGCAACACCTTAGCAACCACCACAGACACTATTGCAACACCATAGCAACCACCGGGCAACACCTTGGCAACACCTTAGCAACCACCACAGACACTATTGCAACAGCTTAGTGACCACCGGGCAACACCTTAGCAACCACCATGGACACTATTGCAACACCTTAGTGACCACCGGGAAACACCTTAGTGACCACCGGGCAACACCTTAGCAACCACCACAGACACTATTGCAACACCTTAGTGACCACCGGGCAACACCTTAGCAACCACCACAGACACTATTGCAACACCTTAGTGACCACCGGGAAACACCTTAGTGACCACCGGGCAACACCTTAGCAACCACCACGGACACTATTGCAACACCATAGCAACCACCGGGCAACACCAGTGAATACGAACTGTAACAAATTAAAGAAAAAACAATGCAATTAAAATAAAACCACATCGGCTGTTTTTCCATTCCAGCATCCAGTTCAGCCCTCAGTGAGGAGAGAACGAGACAAACACAAAGAGCTGGACTGCACAAGGACAGGAGGCAGAGACAGACGAATGCAATCAAATGTGTTCTACAAAATGTTCCACGATGTCACAGTTCTGTCAAAGCGCTCCTGAACAGTGCAGACAGCATCGAGCAGTGAGATCAGCGGCCATGACCAAAACATTTTCACAGAGACTGAAACGAGTACAGCACTTGCTGCTGCTGCTGCTGCTGCAGTCACTCACCCGTGTGAATTACATCACCCTGCCTACCTGCACATTATACACCAGGTTCACTCTACCCCACTTTCAGAGAGTCCACACACTGCTCAACCTTCACCACTACACCACTACACCTCTCATAACGAGGGAAGATTTCAGTGGGTGTGGTTTTCACTCTGATCACGACTGTAATACACAATCTTTCACCAGGAGGAACTCTGCAAAGCGTCTGCCTCCTCACCAAAATCACGCTTTCTTCACAAAAAACAAAAAAAAAAAAAGAAAGTACTAGTAGTGGAAATCACTGGGCGTATCTATTAGTACCGACGCAATACTGTGAATTCAGTATCAATACACAAACAATACTTTTTTTCCCCCATAGCTTTCTTTCAACTGTAACTAGAAAAAAAAAAACGATAATTATTCTAATAAAGCCAATTTATTTATTTCACTCTCGTACTCCATCTTTCTGGATCTTGTCGGAGCAAAGTGAGCATGTTTGTCGCACTTTATTAAAAGAGAGAGAGAGAGAGAGAGTGTGAGACCGTGCTAGTGAGAGAGAGAGATAAGGCGCAAGTGAGAGAAAGAGAGGGAGACAGCGTGAATAAGAGAGATGGAGCGAGTGAGAGACAGCGAGTAAGAAAGGGACACAGCGCCAGTGAGAGAGACAGTGCGCGTGAGACAGCACGAGTAAGAGACAGAGCAAATGAGAGAGACACCGCAAGTGAGAGAAAGAGAGAGACAGCGCGAGTAAGAGACAGAGCAAATGAGACGCCACGAGTGAGAGAGAGACAGAGCGAGTAAGAGACAGAGCAAATGAGAGAGACACCGCAAGTGAGAGAGAGACAGAGCGAGTAAGAGACAGAGCAAATGAGAGACTCCTAGAGTGAGAGAGACAAGTGAAAGAGACAGAACGAGTGAGAGAGAGAGACAGCGCGAGTAAGAGACAGAGCAAATGGGAGAGACGCCACGAGTGAGAGAGAGAGACAGCGCGAGTAAGAGACAGAGCAAATGAGACGCCACGAGTGAGAGAGAGAGACAGAGCGAGTAAGAGACAGAGCAACTGAGAGACTCCTAGAGTGAGAGAGACAAGTGAAAGAGACAGAACGAGTGAGAGAGAGAGACAGCGCGAGTAAGAGACAGAGCAACTGAGAGACTCCTAGAGTGAGAGAGACAAGTGAAAGAGACAGAACGAGTGAGAGAGAGAGACAGCGCGAGTAAGAGACAGAGCAAATGAGACGCCACGAGTGAGAGAGAGAGACAGAGCGAGTAAGAGACAGAGCAAAAGAGAGAGATGCCACGAGAGAGAGACAGAGCGAGTAAGAGACAGAGCAAATGAGAGACTCCTAGAGTGAGAGAGACAAGTGAAAGAGACAGAACGAGTGAGAGAGAGAGAGACAGCGCGAGTAAGAGACAGAGCAAATGGGAGAGACGCCACGAGTGAGAGAGAGAGACAGAGCGAGTAAGAGACAGAGCAAATGGGAGAGACAACAAGTGAGAGAGAGACAAGAGTGAAAGAGACAGTGCGCGTGAGAGACTGCGCGAGTAAGACAGAGCAAATGAGAAACAGTGCGAGTGAGAGAGTCTCCGAGAGTGAGAGAGACGGCGCGAGAGAGAGACATTCATTTGAATATAGCGCCTCCATGTGGAGTAACGAAGCAGTAACTTTAGTAAGTCAAAATGAGGCGTGAATTTTGGGGAGTTTAGAGATATAAAATATATATATATATATTCTCTTGTGAATAGAATCATATGATGCCGCATATCTATATTGATATGCATCACAAACGAAAATCATACAATATATATATACACATATATACACAATATATCACAATACAGATATTCTGTCCCACCCCTAAGGAGAACTAATGTAATGCCACACATGAAAGATGTTCATTGTTAATAGCTGTTTATGACCTGATCTGCAGCAAAAACACACTAAATTACTGGCGCTGCTATACTCCTGAATATATATAAAACATATGTGGATGTATTAAGACTTTTTAAATTGGTGGCCCCCCCTTAAATGTGAGTCTTGAGTCTTTTCCTTGCCTCCGCGCTCACTGGGGCTTCTGTACTGTTTATATTTTATGTTTAATGTTTTGCCTGATTCTTTGTCTTGTGATCAAATTTGTGTAAAGATGCTTTGAGAGAACATTTCAGGAACGTTTCAGGATCATCTGAAGCTCTGACGCTGTGGTGTATTGTGTATTGTGTGTCCTGTGTTCTGTGGGGTAGATGTTACCTGTGCTCCAGTAGTGGCATCCTCTGGCTTCTTGTCTTCTCTGATGTGGAGGAATCGTGGGAAGCGTAGAGAAATTCCTTTCTCTGAGTCCACCTGGTGGACAAAAACAGCAGTTCGACTCAAGTCATGTTACATTTCCCCATAATCTTTTACATACTGTCATTAATCTGCTGTTCAGAGCTCCAGGCCCAAACTCCCAATCACAAACAGCCAGAGAGGGAGGAGGAGGAGGAGTCAAAATAACACAACAGTCAAGAGGAGAATTAAATCACCAAATCTCCAAATAAACTATAATGAACCTGTGATGCACCAACGTTTTTCAACAGGGTCTGAACTCCACAGACGGTCCCTTACAATCTCTCCTGCTGCCTGCTGTGGCAATTCTGAGAGTTCTGATTAAATGTTCCCTGTACACCGGACATGATGAAGGGGCGAAACATCTAATCATAAGGAGGTACAGCTTGTTTAAAAAGTCCATTCATGCTGGACGCTGGAGAGAGAGATTTAAATTACGGCTCAGTTTGTTACTCGCTCTTATAATATTGGTTTGTTTTTATTTGTTGACGAGTGTAACACATTTTGCCACAGTTATTTTTTTTTTTAATATCAATCGGTGTATACTTTTATACTTCTGATTTTCAATTGAGAATTCAAAACCAATTAAAAAAACGATTTATTATTTCGTTTTTTAATATATAATACCAAAAACAAAAAGCTGCTTGTTTTTTCTGTTTTTTATTTGATGCAAAAAAACTGAGTTAGATTTTTCACCAGCTTCTTATTTGTATTTTTGTTTGCTACACAGGCAGTCATCCTTCACCAGTAAAAGGTCAATTTCCTCTATTTTCTGACTGGAATTGGCTATTTATATTCCTTTGGTTGCAAAAAACAAACTTAAATGCGGCAGAAATCGCATTTCTTTCCCCCACACAGGAGGCTTCTCCCAGTGGGTAGTCGACGGCTAGGCTACTGATTGCGACGCCACCATGGAATATTGCGACGTTGTAATATTACGACATTATTCTCAATGTGAACTGTTTATTATTCTTTTTTAAAAGTGGCCCAAATAAAAACAGTTGACTTCGAGAATACAGTCGCAGTTTAAGAGTAGAGCAAGGAGGGATCTGTTACAGTGCTGCTGTGATTAACATCAGTTATTTACATTTTTTTTTCCTGCTGCTCGATGATAAAGTGTCCAGATTTTGACGTGGTGGTGTTGCTACTGGCAGCCTTGGCTTCCTGAGTGGGAAGAGCTTGTGTTATTTTGCACTATTTTGAACTTAAATACAGTCGATTCCAGACATGAATAAAGGAAATAAACATTTTACTGATGCAGGATGACTATCTGCGTGTTACTGCAGTAAGCATTTAGGGTGAAACTGAAATTCATTTTTGTTTGTATCATAATCGAAAATCCAAGTAATGAATTGCTTTTTCATTTTCTGATTTTGGATTCTCTTTGAAAATCAACAGAACGAATGATAAATGGATTAATATCTGTTGTCAGTTTTCATTTCTTAACTATGAAGCGTCGTAATACATTTGAACAGGCTCTGATTAATGTGAAGAAATGAAGTCGTACTGACCAAGCCCATTGCCGCCTTGTAGACTGGAGACAGCGAGAGGTCAGCACATTTCACCTCCCACACCTGCACTGCATCCAGCCACACATCGGGTTCTGCTGACTGATCCACCCGGTAATACGGCCGGGGCTTAGGGAGGATGTGCTCCTGAGAAGCACAGCGTGTGATTAATGCTTAATGACACGCAAATTAAATATCACACATTAATATTAAACATGTACACTCATTAATATAAACATTCATTAACGTACTACACAATACAATTACTATTAAATCAAACAGAGTACCAATTTAGAGTTAAATTAATGTATCTATTAGACATGTAAGGAAATGTTACCTTTAAGAAATTGTAATGTTGCTCCAGATCTTCATCCTTGAATCCTGTTCCAATCTAAACACACACACACACACACACAAAAAACAGTTTCAATTCCTCATGACTTAAGTAACAAAATACAGGAAAGATGACAAAAACCTGCACCGAACCAGCATTATACACAGGCCCCAACTTATAACCACATTTATCTACAAACTATTTAATCCAGAACATAATTATTACATTACTGTGGCTCCTAAAAATGAAATGAACAACATTTAGTATTAATTTACAAAACATAAGTAGATCCTACACCTAACCAATAAGGTTGCTGTGGCCATGTATGATCCAATCAGCAACACACATGGTGACAGGTTCACTGGATCACTGGATCACTTTGGTTTTGGGTCTGAACAGATTTAACAGTGAGTAAAATTATATTAAAGTGACAGCTTATATGTATTATAAGACACACCATCAATAAACTAATCTATTTTCTGGTCCAAATTATAAGGGGCATTTTAAGATGCACTATAGGAGACTTTTAATTCAGCAGGTCTCGCCACTGGGTGGTGGTGGGGGGTAGCTAACTAAGTCAAATAAAGCTAAGCTAAGTAAACAAGACTATAATATAAAAAAGACTTTCTTTTAAAGTAAAACAAGTGCATGGTGTTTGTTTATTTGGGTGAGTAAAGCACTTCTGTTTATTTACAGTAAGCTTAAGGTTACCAAATTTCTCCAGCACTAAGGCTGCAGCATTAGCGGCTAACAGCTCCAGCATTGCTTAGCATTGGTTAGGAGCAGACCACAGGCTGATAATACTCACCTCTGAACAGGTACGATAATGTACCTTATAATCTGGTGTGCCTTATTTATAAATGTAACCAGTCAGGTATTAAGGAGCAGTAAAGCCACTCTAAACGCTGAAGAGTTTCAGTGAAGTTTCTCCAGCACTAATACTGGAGCAGCATTAGCATTAATCGCTAACAGCACTAAGCTCTAGCTCTTTCACCATTCAGGGGTGAGTATTATCAGCCTGTAGCCTGCTGCTAACCCTGGTTAGCACTGCTGGAGGAGCATTAGTATTACTTGCAAGCAGCTAGCTGCTAAAGCTAATGCTCCAGCTTCAGTTGAAATCTGGAAATCTAAGCATACTGTAAGTAAACAGAAGTGCTTTACTCAGAAATCTGTGTAGATTAATATCCAGCACTTGTTTAACTTGTCTGTAATGTTTTCTTTTTCTTTTTTCGAATTATAGTTTTGTTTACTTAACTTGGGCCACCCCTGTTCCTTACGAGTGTCACATAATGCCTCTTATAATGTGGTGCGCCTTATAGTGTAAAAAATACAGTATGTTAGTTTGTATGTAGCATATTTGTTTAAAACAGTGTAAAATACTACTAATAATGTAACTGGTAGCTGTTCAAACTATATATATATATTTTTTTTTTGTTTCACAAATTATTGCGAACAATATAACATGGTACACTCCTAACTCCCAGTCACACAGATTCCTCCTACCTTACAAACTGACTGAAACTCCTCGTTCTCCTCATCATAGCAGGCCAGCAAGAATCCTCCATAGCTGCCCGCCCTCTTGCCTTTCCCCAGGTAGGCCCCGATCACACACAGATCCATAGTGTCCCCCACGCCCTCCAGATAATCCTTCTTCAGCTGAGGAGAGAGAGAGAGAGAACACAGAGCACAGAGCAGCAGTGAGACAGGAGATCAAACCTTCAGTAGAAAGCAGAGTCTGCCAGGTGGTTTTTGGCATTTGACAGTGAAAATGTCAAGTGAGTGGAGAGGGAGAGTGAGTGGAGCGAGTGCGTGTCAATCAGATACCTTAAGCCAGTTGTGGGAGCGCTTGGCGATTTCGTAAGTGGCGTCTTTCTCCAGGGTTTTCACCATTAAGCCTTCACAAGAGTCTACAGGCAAGAGGAATCACTGATTACAACACAACATGATCCAAAACAGAAAAATACACTGAACAAATCTAAAAAATAAATGCATTAGAGATGGACTGAGTGCCAATTTTCGTTCAGCTCCATCAAATATCAATGTAGTGTGGGGTTCTGAAGTATGCCGTACAGCAGGGGTTTCCAAACTACATTTACAGCCCGTTTCCTTTTTTTGGAGCGTCCCGCGAGGTATTTTAGTAATAGAATGAAAGTTGGCCCGCTGTTAAGCAGGTTTTTATAATGTGAGATTCAAAGTTTGAACGCTAGGTGTCAGAAACGGGCCAAAGAGTCTAAAGGCGGAGAGAGTGCACATTTATTGAGCAGAAAAACAGGCCAAAGAGTCTAAAAGCGGAGAGAGTGCACATTTATTGAGCAGAAAAACAGGCCAAAGAGTCTAAAAGCGGAGAGGGTGCGCATTTCTAGCGCAGAAAAACGGATCAAAGAGTCTAAAAGCGGAGAGAGTGCGCATTTCTAGTGAAGAAAAACGGGCCAAAGTTTTTAGACAAAAAAAGTCTAAAAGCGGAGATGTTGCGCATTTCTAGCGCAGAAAACAGGCCAAAGAGTCTAAAAGCGGAGAGGGTGCGCATTTCTAGCGCAGAAAAACGGGCCAAAGAGTCTAAAAGCAGAGAGGGTGCGCAAGAGTCTAAAAGCGGAGAGGATGCGCATTTCTAGCGCAGAAAAACGGGCCAAAGAGTCTAAAAGCGGAGAGAGTGCGCATTTCTAGCGCAGAAAAACGGGCCAAAGAGTCTAAAAGCGGAGAGAGTGCACATTTATTGAGCAGAAAAACAGGCCAAAGAGTCTAAAAGCGGAGAGAGTGCACATTTATTGAGCAGAAAAACAGGCCAAAGAGTCTAAAAGCGGAGAGTGCGCATTTCTAGTGAAGAAAAACGGGCCAAAGTTTTTAGACAAAAAAAGTCTAAAAGTGGAGATGTTGCGCATTTCTAGCGCAGAAAAACGGGCCAAAGAGTCTAAAAGCGGAGAGGGTGCACATTTCTAGCGCAGAAAAACGGGCCAAAGAGTCTAAAAGCGGAGAGAGTGCGCAAGAGTCTAAAAGCGGAGAGAGTGCGCAAGAGTCTAAAAGCGGAGAGGATGCGCATTTCTAGCACAGAAAAACGGGCCAAAGAGTCTAAAAGCAGAGAGGGCTAAATTACTAAATTAACTCTGTGTTGACATATTTGTAGCTCAAAATAGATTTTCTCTGTCGATAAATGGAGAAACAAATATTTCTAGACCAAATTTCCATGACTTTCCTAAAACTTTCTGGGCATTTGTATTGTTCCCAAAACTTTTCCAGGCCTTGCCCAAAACTCCATGACTTTTCCAGGTTTTTCAAGACTATACGAACCTGTTTAACGATGACTAGATAGTAGTGTTGTACACACTAGCATACATAGTGATGAGCACAACATTGGCTAGTAATTAGTGTGCGCTGCTGTGCATCAGCCCTGTAGTTGTAATCTAGTGGTTGAACAAGGAACTACAGTTTCCTGTGATAAAAAAGCTTCTACACAATGAGGCTCGTACAGAGCTGCTGTAATCCTTAACTCCCAAATATGATCTGACTGGCTCTCAGGATTCAGCTAAATTTGAAAGATATCAGTCGATCACATATAATGGCATTTAAAATCAGCATTTAAAAATATATAGCGGCTTGATCCTTCCATGTCTAGAATTAATTTATTTCATTTTCTAATTTACAATAAATTAAATATGCTTAACTAAAATTAAGGAGCATTTAAAAAAACATTTTTTAGAGACTGCACAGATTCAGCAGACAGAGAAGCTCCAGGAGCAACTGAGATGTTAGAATACTGAGCATTTCATAACACACACACACAGACAGACAGACAGACAGACAGACATGCTCCTGCATAAAATATTCAGTGTTTTATAAGACGCCAGGCATGTTTTGGAAAAGGTTACCATTTCAACAAAAAAAGTGAGTGAACCCTCTGGAATTTGCCTAGATTTCTGCACTGATTACTAATGTAAAATTCAGAAGACGCATCCGCACACTCAAATCTGCGTAAAAATCACTTTAATCTGAGAGCTTTGACTCAAAGCTCATAGAATAAAGTGATTTTAATGCAGATTTAGGTGTGCAGATGCGTCTTCTGCATTTCTCCTTCAGTATTTGTGGCTTTATCACCAAATGAGTGCCACTTCTTTTTGATTTGTGCATTCATTCATTACTAGTCGTGTCTTATTTTAAACACACTGAACTACACGTTCACTTTGCATGCTAGAAAAAATAAAGTAAGTGAGCCTCTGAATTTAATGTATTAGTCCGTATTATTTTGTTTCTAAACTTAAAGCAGAAGCATTTTTGAGTGGACAAGGATATGGATAAAATATAGTGTTTAATGGTACCAGTGGGCTGAAACTACCATCCCTGCTAATCCTAATATAGATTTATTTTAAAATCCGGGGTGTCCGGTTGCTTTTCACGGGAGTTCTTCTTCTGGCCACGTCACGCGTCTTTACGTACTTACGTCACACGTACAGCCTCTAAAAAAAAGATCCGGCTCAGTTTTACTGAACGCGAGCGGCTGGTGGAGCATTGGGGACTTCAGAAGAGGAAAGTCAAGAGCTCCGTAGATCATTCACTCATAGTAAAACCAAAGAAATGAAGGAGTGAAATTTCTGACTCTCTCTCTCTCTCTCTCTCTGAACATAACCTGGAATCGCATTCATCTGCTCTGAAAGGAGACCGCATCGCACCCGCCTAGTTTAAATCGATTCCTCCGCATTTTCGATGCAATTACCCATTCTCACCAGAAAGGGCCTAAATCACACAACTTACAAACATTTAACATACATCAAATGTGTTTTTTTTTGTTTGTTTTTTTAGAGCTGTATATAAGGCTTGTACAACACTGTAAATACATTTCTGACCATTCCTCTCAGCAAATGGTGTTTTGGTTCATCAATAATTCTGGGATGCCTTCAGAGCACAGACCTCTGCAGGTCACGCCGAGCAGCTGAAAGGGGTTAAGGGCTGAACTCTGACTTGAACGTGCCAAATCACAGATCTTTTTCTTTTTTTTTTTCCCTCAGCTATTCTTTAGTTGATTTATTTGTGAGCTTTGGGTCACTTTCCAGTTGAGTCAGGCAACTTCTGTTCAGCTGGAGGTCATGCCCTTACATGCTGCAGTACATTTTCTGTACCCCAATGCTCCTTTCGGTTTACTGGTAGTTTGACTGATCTCAAGGCATTAAGGCAGCAAAATAGCACCGAACTATGATGCTCCCTCCACCATGCTTGACAGCTGGGCTAAGGTTTTGGTGTTTGCTGCAATTTTTTAAAATGAAAAGGAGAAACACTGCACTCAGAGTACAATCTGTGGACTCTTCTTGTGATCATCACAGTGCGTCTATCAGTTTTTGGGTAAAACTGAGACGGAACGCAGTAGATTGCTTCTGTCTCATTCTTTTTTCCAAATGCAGTAATCTAGGTAATTCCTAAGGGTTCACTTGCTTTCCTTGTATAGACTGTATATTATTCACAGAGAAATACTTTTAAATAAGCCCATTAATCACAGAAGGCAACTGGGTACAATTCATTCTTGGGTCAAGTTTTAACAATGGATTGTATTGTAAAACTATCGCAGCAATTCTGAACAATCATTTCCTACAACCCTACGCACTTTCCAACTAGTGTGTCTCTCTCCTTCTCTCTAAAACACACACACACACACACACACACACACACCTCGTACAGACTGCTCCAGGAACTCAGCGATGGTGTCAGTGTTGTCAGAGTCGAGAGAACGAGCGAAGACAAACTCTCCCTCCTTCTCCACAAAACTCTCCTTCAGCAGAGCGCGGCGCCTACTCAGCGGCTCCCGCACCAGAGACTAGAGCGAGAGAACGCCAGAGAAAAGACAGAAGAAGAGAGAAACAGATTACACACATGAAAGCACCGCTCCATTTGAGAAGTGTGTTCTGTTTAAAATAGGGCTGCACAATTTATTGTTTGAGTATTGATACTACAATGTGAACAAGCAAAAGAGTCAAATCACAGGACATGCAATAAAGAGCCCTGTGATTTTATAACGCAGACAACAGGGACAGAATTATATAAATATAATCGACTGGAATAAAGAAACCTGATTTTATTGGGCCACGATCACATAAGGCAAATTGTACCATACACATTTACACACACACATATATATATATACACATATATATACATATATACATATATACACATATATACGTATATATACATACATATATACATACATATATATATATATACACATACATATATATACACATATATACACACATATATATACATATATATACATACATATACATACATATATATACATACATATACATACATATACATACATACATATATATACATATATATACATACATATACATACATATATATACATACATATACATACATATACATACATATACATACATATACATACATATACATACATACATATATATATCACAGCACAAATTATCGCAGTGTCAGTTTTTTGTCCAAATATTGTTCAGCCAATCACTTCAGCTTAAATAAAGCAACGATTTTGATTAAAAATCCCTACACTTCGGGCCCAATCCCAGCTTTACTTTACCACTTAGCCTTACGTCTACATTTTATACATTCTCAACTAGCAATGGGGCGTCCAGATACCTTTTGAAATATTCTATTTATAATTATATATTTAGTATTAATATCATTTGTATTTATTCTAAAGTTAGTAATTTACTGAGCACTGAGTTCTTTGTTAGTACAGTATAAAAACAAAAATATACATGCATTTTGAGCCTGATTTGGGAACCTACAGTCGAACTCCATACAGGGTACTATATATTCAGGCATTATAATTTTTTTTTTTTTTTAATTAATGTTTTTGGTGCACTTTCCCAAACAGGAATTAAGGTGTATAGTCGTAGACCATATTACTTTTATTTGAATGGGAAATCTCAATTCAAAATGCTTTACGGGAAAAGATTTTTGAGATATCAATTAGAAAGAAATCGAACAACGATTTTTTAATAAAAAGAGCACATTATCAATATTAAGTTTATGGGCTTTACAGTAAATTAGTGGTCCTTGTATTTTGAACAAAAAGTATTTTTAAGGATCTGCACATTAGCATCTACACGTCAGCATCTTTACAGTGCATATATATTGCATATATATAGGTATAGTGCATATTTACAGTACACTATACCTTCAATCACCACATTTCCCTACTTAACACACATATTTAATTAATTACCTAATGATTGGCATGAGCTGTTCACTAAAACAATGCATAACACTACAATACATAACACTACAATGCATAACGCTACAATGCGTAACGCTACAATGCGTAACGCTACAATGCGTAACGCTACAATGCGTAACGCTACAATGCGTAACGCTACAATGCGTAACGCTACAATGCGTAACGCTACAATGCATAACACTACAATGCATAACACTACAATACATAACACTACAATACATAACACTACAATACATAACACTACAATACATAACACTATAATGTATAACACTATAATGTATAACACTACAATGCATGACACTACAATACATAACACTACAATACATAACACTACAATACATAACACTATAATGTATAACACAACAATGTATAACACTACAATGCATGACACTACAATACATAACACTACAATACATAACACTACAATACATAACACTACAATACATAACACTATAATGTATAACACTATAATGTATAACACTACAATGCATGACACTACAATACATAACACTACAATACATAACACTACAATACATAACACTACAATACATAACACTACAATACATAACGCTACAATGCGTAACGCTACAATGCATAACACTACAATGCATAACACTACAATACATAACACTACAATACATAACACTACAATACATAACACTATAATGTATAACACTATAATGTATAACACTATAATGTATAACACTACAATGCATGACACTACAATACATAACACTACAGAATCTCCAGTTTCTATCAGCACAGCGCTCTTACCTCTCCGTTCAGGTACAGCAGGTCGAAGGCGTACACACACACCTGCACCTTTATCTCAGACGCATCTACATCCTGAAACACACACACACACACACACACACACACACACACTCATTAAAAACAAAAATCATAAGATTCCTCCTACGCTCCCTCCCTCTCTCCCCCTCACCATCTGTCCATCCTTCCACACCGCTTCCTCTTTTCTCTCACCTCTCCTCCCTCTGCACCTCCGCCTGCCCACTCCCGCTCTCGTCTATTCCTTCACCTCTCTACCTCTCCACTCTCCTCCACTCCCAACTCCCAGCCCACCTACCATCTCTCCAATGAACCAGCAATTAGCAGAGTTTTCACTTAATAAGCCCGACTGCTTTAAGCCCTAATTAAAACATTAAAAAGAAGAAGAAGAAGAAAAACAGATATATTTGAAATATTTTTTGATTTAAAGTCCTTGGTAGCACGTCGACTGGGATTGGACTCAGGCCTGCGGCTGACCGTCCAGTGAAAGTGAGCCGTGTTTTCTTGCCAAAACTAACTTTGTGGAAGACATCAACGTCTCTAACTACTTCTAAAAAGCTCCGCTAAAATCCCTTTTTACACAGCATTACATCTAATATCACTCAAAAAACTATGCTGCACAACTGAAAGCAACGTCAACGTAAAGCTGCAACTAATAGGAAGAGGAGCTCTGGGTGGGTACAGTGCAGTAGATGGCGCTCTCTCTTTCCCTACATCACTCTCTAGGGTGATGTAGATCAGCACAAGGCTGCGTCTGTGAGCTGATGTATCAGAACCACCGAGTCGCTGCGCTTTCCTCCGAGCATTAGCGCTGAAATGCTACTCGGTAATGCTACAGAATCAGCAGCAGTTTAAAAAAGGGCAGAGTCTGACTTCACATGTATCAGAGGAGGCATGTGCTGGTCATAAATATTAGACTGCAGGCTGCAGCATCGTCAGAAGAAAATAAAAACTATTCTTTTCCAACCATTCTCACCCAGCCTGAAGAAACAGGCAGTGAATCTGCTCTTCCTGTGTATATCTAGATCCTATATTGTTCCTCGTAGAGACGCACACAGATGGACAGCTGTTCAGGTCAAATGCTGTGCAGCACTCCTGGAGGGGTGGGGGTGGGTTCACACCAAGCCCCCCAAGCACTGGTCAGACACGACAGTAAAGCTGCTTTGCCTCCGGCTCACTGCCACCAGACGTGCAACTCAAACCAACACCCCTCAGGTTACTGCCTCACAATCAGCATCCGCCAAACCTCATCACATCTGGTGTGGGTAACGTTTTTAATTATTAAAAATTATTTGAATTCTATTAATGAGTAGGAATGATGGTCAGCATAAGCTGAGTTTCAGAGCATCACAACTTAATGAATCAGGTTAATACGTTTTAAATGAGCCGGGTTTAAAGATTAAACACAGAAAATGAAATCTCTACACGGATGCCCAAAATATCAGGTAAAAAAAAAAAATCAGGGGCCCCCTGCTGGCCAAAAGGTTGGCAAAAAGTGCCAAAAAATGAAAGAAAATTAAGAAAAGGAAGTCCAGCACAGCAGCTAGACATAAAACATTTAACGAGGGTGAGGTACCTGAGACAGTTAGGCTGTCGAAGTCAATATTGCATTTTGCTATACAAAAGAATCCATTTTATCAGGGGCCCTGGAAAAAAAAAAAAGATTGTTTGGGGCCCCAGAATTTCCAAATCTGCCCCTGAGCGCTAGCTTTTTTACCGTTCAGAGGTGAGCATCATCAACCTGTAGCCCGCTGCTTACCCCGGCTAGCACTGCTGGAGCAGCATTAGCCGCTAACCACGCTAAGTGCTAGCTCTTTCACTGTTCAGAGATGAGTATATATCAGACTGTAGGCTGTGCATTTACAGTGTTAAAACAAGCTACATGGGACGAACCTCTAACTAATATTGGACTGGCTTTCCAGAACACTTGAATGGGCATCATTTACTAGTGCTAGCGGTTAGTCGCTAAAGCTAATGCTGCTGCACCCAGCATTAGTGGAAATCTAAGCTTGCTGTAAATGAACAGAAGCGCTTTACTCACCTACATAAACAGTTTCAGGACAGAAATCTGTGTAGATTAACATCCAGCACTCTTTTGACTTTAAAAGGATTTTTTTCTTTAAGCACTTGTTTTGTTTACTTAACTTAAAAATGACAAAAAAAAATCAAGTTCAAATTCAGATCAAATTTTTCGTTAAAAAAAATAAATAAATAAATTACAAGACTATTGCAATTTCCACTGGGATCAATTAATCAAAGTTCTGTGTTGAATAAAGCCACTTTTCAACGACACAAGCAAAGAGAGAAGAAGCCTAATCCTCACCTTCCTCTTGCGCGTAGTGAGGACCTGGAAAGGCTGGATCTGTTTTTTCTCTCTGTCCCACGCAACAGCCTCCGTGTCCAACACACAGCAACGCACCGACTCCTTCTTTACCTGAGAGAAGGAGAGAGAGAATAAAAGAGAGCGAAAGAAAGAGAATCAGAGAGAATCGGCTTTGAGTTATGAGTGTGTGTAGACTCACTGATAAGGAGAACACAAGGTCTGGGTGAACTACTGCTGCTGCGTCTCAGTGTGTGACAGAGACAGAGGAGGGGGGGGCAGGGGGCAAGGAGCAGAGGTGAAGGGGTGAGGAGACAGTGAGGATGAGCAGAAGAGAGGGAGAAGAAAGCTACAGAGAGACAGAGGGAAGATCAGATACACTTCTACACATTCAACTTCAGAGTTATGAGTGTGTGCAGAACTGCTGATAAGGGGAACACCAGGACTGCCTCTGCATCTCACATCTCACACACACACACACACACACACACACACACTGCAAAGGAAAAGACAGGAAAAGCAGGAAGAGAGGAGAGAGAGAAGAGTAGGGGGGTGTCACGATTCTCTAAATCCGATTCAATTTTCTTTTATTATTTATTTTTTTACAGCAGAGAGGCCTACGCCAGTTTTAGATTAGTCTATGGTCAGTCATTGGTTTGATTCATCAAATTTACAATATCTTATTTCAAAAGGTGGGCTTGATATAAGTGATGCAAAGTGATACAAGTGATCTGTAATACACCACATTAGGCACTAATGGTCAAATTTAAATGATTTAATTAAGATATATATGTTATGCCATCTAGTGGCTTTTTATTGTAGCAGCAGTGTGCACTATTAAAACAGCAATGTGCAACATAACAAAATAAATAATAAAAAAATACAGGAACAGTCATGTACAAAATAATAGAACAATTAGAGCCTTAACAAACTGAACTCTATCCTACTATAACAGTTCAACATGAAAAATAAGACTTTAAGACTTTTTCAGTTCCTGAGAATTAAAGAGAGAGAGAGAGAAAGAGAGAAACAGCCAGGAAGATAAAGAGAAACGGACAGAAACAGTCTAGGACTGAAGGCTGTAGGATTGAAGAACTCACTGCTGACTGCTAAAATGGTGTGTGTGTGTGTGTGTGTGTTACCTGTGGGATGCGTGAGATAATATCGGGGTATTTGCTGGTATTGTCTTCTTGATTTCTGCTGAAAATCCGAACCTCTCCATTTTCAAGAATATGGATCTGTCAAAACAGGAATTAAAATTTAGAAATAAATAGAAATGTAGGTCAGCTCAGCAAATGTTACCATCCTAGCCCTGTACAGCTCGTAACCTTCAGCTGGAACACAATTAATGTTTGGGAGAAGCGCTTTTTATTTTTATTTTATTTCATTTATTCAAGTAGACTTTAAAAACCCCTTTTTTCAAAATGTTTACACACCCAATTACCCAACCCACTCATTAGGACTCCCCCTATCACTAGTGATGCCCCAACACACCAGGAGGGTGAAGACTAACACATGCTTCCTCTGATACATGTGAAGTCAGACTCCGCCTCTTTTTGTTCTGCTGCTGATGCTGTAGCATTACAGAGTAGCATCACAGCACTCTCAGTGGAAACCGCAGCAACTCGGTTCTTATACATCAGCTCACAGACGCAGCGTTGTGCTGATCTACATCACCCCAGGAGTGATGAGTTTACTGTACCCACTCAGAAAGAGCAAGGCCAATTTGTGCTCTCTCAGGACTTCTGCAGCCGAGGCAAGCTGCATGACCCGGCGATGTCCTGATCATAGTGGCAGCTTTAGACTGCTGGACCTTTAAATAAACACTAGTATGGACTTTGAATAATTTCTGCTGAATAATGACTAATGTATTTATTCATTTCACATATACAGTTAAAAAGAGCTTTTTTTTTGCCCATTGTTGGATAAAAATGTTGATAGCCAAGTATTAAATGCATCCCTACCAAATATATTCAGATTAAATCAAATGTACCATGACTTTAGAGACTCTTAGTCCTGGAGGACTCCCGCTCTGTATATTTGGGTATTTTCCCTGCTAAAACCCTCCCACTTGATTTCACAAAGGCCTTAATTCATTGGTTAAAGCTGATTAGTTGACCAGATGTGTTTAAGCTGAAATCACAGCATTAAAAAAAATGCCAAAGACAAACAGCTTTGGCTCCTCCTAGTGGTGTGACTTTAAAATAACATGCATACAGACAGGTCAATTTAGTCAATATGAGAATAAGAGCATTGTTTTCAGTAAGGTCTTTTTTTTTCTGTAAATGTACGGAACCAGTCAAAAGTTTGGACACACCTCATCTTAATCACTGTGTTTTCTTGACTTATTATTATCATTATTGACTTAGAATAATGATGTATATAGAGTAGTAGAAGTTAAAGGTAAAATTATTTTTAGACAGAGCCTAAAGGAGGTCAAAAGGAAATAATGGGAAAGAGGAGTGAATAAGGGGAAGAAGGAAATAAGGTTAAAAGTAGTTAGTTAGAGGTGTTAGGAGAGTAAGTGCTCTTTGAAGAGCTCTGTCTTCAGGAGTTTATTAAAGATAGCGAGAGATTCTCCTGATCTGGTAGTAGAAGGTAGTTAGTTAGAGGTGTTAGGAGAGTAAGTGCTCTTTGAAGAGCTCTGTCTTCAGGAGTTTATTAAAGATAGTGAGAGATTCTCCTGATCTGGTAGTGGAAGGTAGTTAGTTAGAGGTGTTAGGAGAGTAAGTGCTCTTTGAAGAGCTCTGTCTTCAGGAGTTTATTAAAGATAGTGAGAGATTCTCCTGATCTGGTAGTAGAAGGTAGTTAGTTAGAGGTGTTAGGAGAGTAAGTGCTCTTTGAAGAGCTCTGTCTTCAGGAGTTTATTAAAGATAGCGAGAGATTCTCCTGATCTGGTAGTAGAAGGTAGTTAGTTAGAGGTGTTAGGAGAGTAAGTGCTCTTTGAAGAGCTCTGTCTTCAGGAGTTTATTAAAGATAGTGAGAGATTCTCCTGATCTGGTAGTAGAAGGTAGTTAGTTAGAGGTGTTAGGAGAGTAAGTGCTCTTTGAAGAGCTCTGTCTTCAGGAGTTTATTAAAGATAGTGAGAGATTCTCCTGATCTGGTAGTAGAAGGTAGTTAGTTAGAGGTGTTAGGAGAGTAAGTGCTCTTTGAAGAGCTCTGTCTTCAGGAGTTTATTAAAGATAGTGAGAGATTCTCCTGATCTGGCAGTAGAAGGTAGTTAGTTAGAGGTGTTAGGAGAGTAAGTGGTCTTTGAAGAGCTCTGTCTTCACGAGTTTATTAAAGATAGCGAGAGATTCTCCTGATCTGGTAGTAGAAGGTAGTTAGTTAGAGGTGTTAGGAGAGTAAGAGCTCTTTGAAGAGCTCTGTCTTCAGGAGTTTATTAAAGATAGCGAGAGATTCTCCTGATCTGGTAGTAGAAGGTAGTTAGTTAGAGGTGTTAGGAGAGTAAGAGCTCTTTGAAGAGCTCTGTCTTCAGGAGTTTATTAAAGATAGTGAGAGATTCTCCTGATCTGGTAGTAGAAGGTAGTTAGTTAGAGGTGTTAGGAGAGTAAGTGCTCTTTGAAGAGCTCTGTCTTCAGGAGTTTATTAAAGATAGTGAGAGATTCTCCTGATCTGGTAGTGGAAGGTAGTTAGTTAGAGGTGTTAGGAGAGTAAGTGCTCTTTGAAGAGCTCTGTCTTCAGGAGTTTATTAAAGATAGTGAGAGATTCTCCTGATCTGGTAGTGGAAGGTAGTTAGTTAGAGGTGTTAGGAGAGTAAGAGCTCTTTGAAGAGCTCAGTCTTCAGGAGTTTATTAAAGATAGTGAGAGATTCTCCTGATCTGGTAGTAGAAGGTAGTTAGTTAGAGGTGTTAAAAAGAGTTAGAGGATAAAAAAAAAACACTCAAGTAAATACATTGGTGATTGCTAATGCCACACACACACACACACACACATATACACACACCTGTGCTCTCTCTCCATCATACTTGTACTCGCAGGTGAAAGCAGCCTCATCAAACCTCTTCATCACCTCCCCGACTCCTTTAGTGGGGTGAGCCAACATGGGTCTCAAGGGCACACCTATAGAATCCAACACACCCACATACAGTCAGCCACACAAATACAACACACATGACTGAACTCTGAGAGTGCATCAATCTGATTGGCCAGTACCTGGAGTCAGTTTGCAGTGCTTGGGCAGCTGGTCTATTCCCTCCTTTACCAGGACAGGGATGATAACATCATAATTTGGCATTTCACTGGAAGAGTGAACAATAAAAAGACGGGTTAAATAAGTGGAATCACGTCACACTTTATTGCATTTCTTAATTCAGCACTGATATAAAATAAATAAATACATTAGGTTGTATAAATGAACATAAATAAATGTGATTTCTAAACTAATACCTTTTTAATAAAGGCAATCTGGAATAGGCTGCTTTACATTTTTTGCAGACCTGTGTTTTTTCTTACTTTTGATACATTTCTCTCTTTAATTTCATGCTATTAAAGAGGGGACATTGTTTAAGAATTTAAATGGCGAACATTTAAATATATATATATATATATTGGAAACATGCCAGCTGCATTATAATGGTTCAAAAAGAATAGTAAAAATATATTTTTTTATATTATGCTAATTAACAAATAATCTAAATGGGTTGAGCTTCATATTCCAAATAGCAAAGTTATACAGTATAATAATATATACGTATATATTTTCTTTTTTGTTTGAGAAAAGGCCTCAAAATGTATAGCTCTTTTTAGTGCTTATATATAAGAAATATAGTTTTTACAGTAATTGTATGAATTATTCATGCAAATATATATTGCCGTGGTCACTTTGCATGAACTCGGTTTATATAATTGATAATAAAGTCATCTTCGCAAAAAAGCTTCATAATGTGGTTTTGCGACGTGACGCTGCTTTACGTTATTTGATGGACACTTAAAAAAATATTAATTGAGTTTATTTTGATAACTCTTAATTTAAATACCTGCATAATTTTGAAAAAAAAAAATATATATAGCTACTGCATTTACCTCATCTGTTTTCATTTAATTAATATATATTGCTGCACTGCAAAGGTAGTAATTCTCTCATTTGTAAAAGTTTGGTTTAATGTCACTTTGAAATAAAGTGGGGGAAAAAAGTGAGCAATGATATTATTTTGACTTTATTTTGATTTTTCGAAACTAAAAACATACTTAAATGTGGTATATCATGATATATATCGTTATCGTGATATAAAACATTCCATATCGTGATATATGATTTTTCCCATATCACCCAGCACTAGTTCTTTTATATGAACAGGCCAATGAATGTAATTTTTGATACTGTACCAGCACCAAGTGTTTGAACCTTAATCAGTAGAAAAAAAAGCAATACAGCTGGGCCGCTAGCATGGTTACTACCAGTCACTATAGTATCAAGGTGGTTGCTAGGTTGTTACTATAGATTTTTTTTTTTTCAGAATTTAAACACTTCTAACAATAACCAAACACACAATCAATAAGTCCCCATAATGCTCTAGTTTAACAGAGTTACTGATGCTGTAAGTACCAGTAAGTCTGTTTAAGAATGAGTGCCTTCTCCTCCAGCCACGCCCTCCGGCTCTCTGTGCTCATCCCCTTCCCAGCATCAATCACACTCGGCGGGAACTCTGAAACACACACACACACACACACACACACACGCGCTGATATACAGGGGTCTACACCACAGCACTGGGCTAATACATATATGTCTAAACAAACATATGTCTAAAAAAGAAGAACGTTTCCAGGCCCCGCCCTCGTTTTCTTCATGTCACACATGACACATCAATTCTGTCCCAGGCAGTATTTTAGCACGAGGTTAGCTCGACACATTAATATAAAACGTTAGCAGTATGTTATACAGATACAACATTTACCTTGACCTGGTGGGGTCAGACACACAGCCTGACTCAGAGCTGCCAGCACACTCTGCTCAGCCAATCCGATCCTCAGCTTCCCTGCCAACGACCTGTCAATCACATTACAGCCGTGTCTTCACTGTTCAAATTAAAACATGCACCTTTATTTTTCTCCAGAAATTTTGACATGATAAGCACCTTGTTTCTTCTCCCATTATCCATTTTTTCCAGCTCCACCGATCACACAGGACACTTTGTAGTTCTATACTTTTAGACTGTAGTCCTGTATCTGTTTCTCTAAATACTTTACTATTATTCTCAGTACTGCAGTGATTAACACTTATAAGCATGGTGGTAGAGCTGGGCAATATGGCCCCCCCCAAAAAATAAATAAATAAATAAATAAATAAATAATATACATGTTTTTGAAGCTGTAAAGGAGTAACATTGTGAGAGAGAAAAAAGTGAGTAAAAAAAACACTCTAAATATGTTAGAAATGATACAATTAACTTCAACAAATGAACAACTTCTGTGGCTTTTTAAATAGGCAGTCACGTCTCAAAATAACTATTTTTACGTAAATTACATAAATCAGTTTTTGGCCGTGTTGTTAAATGTTATTATAAGAGCAGATTTTTATTTTACTAATTATTATTATTATTATTATTTTTTTTAGCTTTAAGTTTTCTTTAGGGAGAGAGGGGCGGGGCTGCGTGCGGGACGAAGGGGCGGGGCTAAGCTTAGGGGAGCGTCGGTGGTGAAAATTTAAACTCAGAGAAAAACGATTTTCATAAAAACACATCGTCCTTAACTATAAATTCAAATTAATTGATAAAATCGATTAATCGCCCAGCTCTACATGGTGGTGGTGTATGAGGTGTCAGATACAGCAGTGCTGCTGGAGTTTTTAAACACTCACTGTCCTCCACTTTATTAAACACTCCTACCTACAGCTGCTCCACCCTGTAGATACAGTAAAGTCAGAGACAGAAGATCTGAATCTGTAGCTGCACAGTTTTTGTTGGTCCTGTCTCTAGTCCTTCATCAGTGCTCACAGGACTCTCCTGGTGGACTATTTTCAGTCCAGCAGTGAATCTGAGATGTTTAAATAATAATAATAATACTGTTCTGGTAAGCCAGGGTGATACCAACTAGCAGTTCATCCCGTGTAGCTGGTTAGCAGCTAATGCTAATGCTGCTCCAGCAGTGCTAGCTGGGGTTAGCAGCAGGATACAGGCTGATAATACTTCCCTTTGGTGGCCGAAAAAAAGCTAGCGCTTAGCATGGTTAGCAGCTAATGCTAATACTGGTGGAGAACTAAACTGACTTTACTGCTCCTTAATACCTGACTGATAGAATTCACACATAAATGGTGCACACTGATGATTTTGGGGAAAAATTTAATGATTTTAAGTGCGCCTTATAGTGTGAAAAATACAGTAATAAAGTATGTAGATAATCAGTCTGTAATTATAGAACTACAGTGTGTCCTATATGATCAGTGGAGGAGAAAAAAAAAAAAAAAACAGTCAAGCGTTTCTATTGGTCCATTTCTCAAACATTTTGACACAATATAAATATAACTACAGCCAAATTCAAACAGTCAAAAAATAGATACTAAAATATGTTCATAAACAAGAAATGAAATGCAATAAAAAAAATAAAGAAATCAAAGGTGTGACTGACCGTACGATGAATCTGGCCTCTGAGAAACGACAAGCCACAAACAGACCCTTAATGATGTCAATTTTCTTATTCATAGCCTGGAGGAAGAAGAAGAAGAGTGAAGGTGATTTCAGGTGTGTGTACAGCGTGTGAGAGGAAACAGCTGAATGTGTGTGTGTGTGTAAGTGTGTGTGTGTCAGCATTCTTGTGTTTTTATTCATCAGCAGAACGTTGCAGCGCTCTGTACTCACAGAGTTGCCGCTCATGTTGCCGATTTCCTTCAGTTTGTTGAAGACTCCTGCTGCATTCAGACTGGCTGGAGCAAACATCATCCGCTGGTTGCTGCGGGAACTCTCGGCCACCAATCCCAGGTCGCCTTTCTCCTGGGCCTCTGCCTTGATTTTGTCCAGCTGTCGCCCTGGTAACAACAGTAAAAAGAGCAGGAGTGGTGTTTGTTGGCTGGATGTGATTAGCTGCAGTGGATGTAGTGGAGGAAGTGGATGGACCTGCAGCAATTATCAGTAATGAAGTATGAACTCACAGAAATAATGTTAAATAATGTTCATTTTAAGACCCATGTAAGCCACTGACATAATACTGGTACTATAAAATACTACAGTATTACAAGTATCACACTGTAAAAAAAAACTATTAACTTCTATTCAATAATACTTTGGGACATGCACTTTTTAGACAATTCATACTGCCTGTAAACTAGGGCTGCAGCCATTGATTATTTTAGTAATCGAGTACTCTACCGAAAAATCGATTCGATTAATCGAGTAATCGGATAAAACATATTTGTTTGCTTCCTTTTTTAGATACGTTATATATTTTTTTTTAAATTCACAACATACATTTCCAAACTGTTAACAACAATTCGAAATAAATAAAGAAATAATAGTAATAATTTCATAATTAGTACTTTAATAAATTAAGTTAAATTATTTTCAACAAGGATTTCTTGTAAGTATTAAAACTAAAACCGGTGACATGTATTTATTAGTTTATAAACTCCTCAGCGCTGTGTTCACTTACATAAAGCCTTTATTAAGTCCAGAATTGTCTTTTTTTTTTTATAAACTAACCACACTATAAACAGTATTCCTATTAATCTGTTATTAAGCTACAATAATGTTAATCTCATTGATTTGTTATAAGTTCTATTATCCACCGCTAACGTGCAGCAACTCGTAAGTTGTCGCTCTTTCCTAGAGCTGGACGATTAAGCGATTTCATCGATTAATTGGAATTTACAGTTCAGGACGATGTGTTTTTATCCCTCCCTGATGGGTTTAACCTAATTCTTCTAATACCACTTTTAAATGCTAGAAGTCAGTTTTAAATTTAGTTTATAGGTTTCGTTTTTTTTTATTTAAAAGCAAGAGAAAAAAAAACATTTGATATTTAATTACATTAATAAGCTTGAATTGTGTATTGGCTAAGATTATTAGCTGAGATCGGCATGTATGTGTGTGTGTGTGTGTGTATATATGTCTGTATAAATGTGTTTATCATTAAACTGACCGGTTGCCTGGGCAACAGCCTTCATCAGCACCGTCTCTCCAACACCCAGCTCCAGCCCCTGGTAGGCTGGACCAAGCTGATTCAGGCACAGGTACACACAGCACAGCAGATCATCTATAAACAGAGAGAGAAACTGACTAGTTACCCCAACAGCATCTTACACCTGTTCACACCTGATCACTTCATCCGTTTCTGTATCAGGATACAATCAATCAATCAATCAATCAATCAAAGAAGAAACATTGAGGGTGACCCTCATTTACAATGTTGCCGAGCCTTTATAACATCAAAGGGATTGAACACTTTTATTGATAATTTAGAAATAATAAGAAATAAAATAGTAAAAAAATAATTATACTATAATAAATAAAAATATGCATTTTAAATCAACATTTAATAAAAATATATATGTAAAACTGAAAATTCTAAAATGCCATAAAAAAAAAAAAAAAAAGACATAAAAATAAAAAATGTAAATGTATAAAACAAGTAAATAAATAATAGTAAAAGTAAAGTATATATATATATAAGAAAAAAAGATAAACTAATAATAAAAAAACAGTTACAGGCTTTCTGATGATGATTAAAAACCTAAAAGTTTAAAATGGTTCAGTGATCCCAGCGTAGCTAAAAGTAGATTTTCCCAGTTCACTAAAACTCTTGGTACCTGACAATTAAATTGCCTAAAAATGCAAGTGTGAACACACAAAATAAGCATTTAAAACAGATACAAATCCCATCACTAAAATCACTTTAGAGGGTTGTCTGGGATGCATTTAAAACAAACACAAAAAAGGCGACCAGATCTATTCAGAGTCTTAGTGTTAAGATCACTAACTAAAGATACAATGATCTGGGGAACACCTGAGCAGTTCGGACAATATAACTTATAAATTAAATTGAAATAAACAAAACTGCCATTTTAAAAACTGATTTATTCCACTAAAACACTGCCTGACTCCAATATGTGGTTGGACCATTTTTAGCTTTAATTACAGCACACAATCACTGTGATATCATCTCCACATCATTTCCAATCATCTGAAAGATCCCAACTTTTTGTTTTCTGTTCAGTGTTGCTTTAAATTTCCCCAAGATCATGGGGTATTATTGGAAGATTTAGAGCACTGCACAAAGCAGCTCTTCTCCATCCAGCACTTTATCCCAAAGATTCTCACCGAGGTAAAGATCTGGACTCTGTGCTGAACTCTCTCTCAATCCATGTGTGAAAATGATAAATGATGATCTCATGCTCCCTGAACCCTGAACTCTTTCACAATCCCAGCACCATCAATCCTGATATTGTTCATCTTGGAATATGGTCGTGTCATCAGGGAAGAAAAAAATCAATTCAGGTAGCCAATAATTCGACCCTTCTTTACCACGATTACAGGATGTGTTTCCGCACTTAAGAAAATAAGAAGCTACTCACTGCATCAGTTAGGGTTATCGTATTTCTTGCACTGTAAGGTGCACTGGATTAAAAGGCACACCATCAATAAAAGTCTATTTTTATACATAAGGCGCACTGGATTACAATTTGCACTATTAATAAAAGTCTATTTTCTGGTCTATTTTTTTTTTACATAAGGTGCACTGGATTATAATGTGCACTATTACAAAAAGTCTATTTTCTAGTCTATTTTTATACATAAGTTAAACCGGATTAAAGGCGCATTATGCGACACTAGTAAGGAACAGTGGTGTCGTCATGTTTTCCTCCTAGTTTAAAGAGTCAACAAACAGGTTGCCTCCCCAGTACTTCTCATGTGCTGATTCCGCAATAGGCAAGGTGAAAAATCATTACACGATTGCTGTCCGACCCTCATCATTTTTGCTACTAATTCAGCTGGTCTCGCCACTAAATGGCCATGGTTGAATTTGGCTGTTTGAGGCTGTAGACAGGCGTCTTTAACGATAATGAGGTTAAACATGTGCCATTAGTACAAGTAATGAGTGGAGGACAGAAGAGCTTCTTAAAGAAGAAGAGACAGGTCTGTGACAGACAGAAATCTTGATCGTTTGTGGCTGACCAAATACTATATATTTTCCATCAACATTTACAAATAAATTCCTTAAAAATGCCTTTAAAAAATGAGATTTCCTGGATTTTTGTCTATCTACAGTGGAAACTACAGACCTTACATAATCAGTGGCTGACTAAATACTTTTTCTCCTCACTGTATAAATAAAAAGCCTTGTTTTTAAAGTCATTTTGAAAAAGTACATAAACAGAAAAGTGATACAGAAACAGCATTTTAAGTTAAGTTCAGAGTTGTAGCTAAAACCCCTCTTAAAATGCAGCTTTATAAAAACCAGCTAAACCAATAAAAATATGGAGACCCTTCAAAAATCTGCCAGACTGTCCCAGCTATGCTCCATGAGCTGACTGACCGACAGGAGGAGGAAAAAAATAACATGAATCTCCAAACCCCTTTTCTATTCATCTCTCTTCTGCACAACGCCAAACTCTCCCTCCATCCATCAAACACAACGGAATAAAGGCGTGATTTCCGCCTCTCTCTTTCACTGCGCTGATATTCATCAAACTGCTCATCCATCATAGAACAGGAAGCGAAACAAATCACGAACTGCAACCCAAACACACACACACACACACCTGGAGAGAGGAGGATGACGGATCGCAGCAGGTTGGACAGCGTCTCGATGTTCCTCAACCTGGTCATGATCCGACACAAGACAACACAGGTTAATCACACACAGTCCTCCGAACACATGAAAACATAAATCATACCTACAAACACACACACACATCATATTACACCTTAGTGTAAAAAAAAAAGACTTTTAAAGTCAAATAAGCTCTTCCATTTAATTACAGTAAGTTAGTAAGTTAAGCGCACTTAGCAGCAGCACTTGCCATGGAACCCTGAGTGTTCCAATAACCCAGAATGCTATTAGCTATCGGTTCTTCCCATGCAGCTTTTTTAACACGGAAAACACACAGACTACAGTCCAGCATACTCACCCATAAACAGCGAAAGAGCTAGCACTACGGTTAGCGGCTAATTCTAATACTGCTCCAGCCTTGCTGCTGGAGAATCTTTACTGAAACTCCTTTATAAACGCTGGACTTTAGTGGACTTACTGCTCCACACAAACTAATTGGTAAAATTCAAACAAAAGGTGAACCGGATTATAAGACTATCTATTTTTTTTTTTTTAAATAAGGATTTTATTTAAGTGCACTTAATAACCCACCTCCATTCTCCTCAGTGTTATGGCCACCCTATTTGGTCTCAGTGTGTTTATAAAAAATTGCAATTCTTCGATTAAAGATGAAAACTTTCTAAATCAATAAAACAAAACTCAAACTGTGGGAACAAAATAAAATACTGCCCTTGACCCCTAATAAACATCTTTGCAACCATATGAACCCCACATTGCAGGCGGGGCACGATCTGTGATTAACAATAGAATATGATTTAATTACGGATGCCCACCTGATAAACTCTTCAAAAACTATTCTATTCAAATAGAGCTGTAAATAACACACTCTGATACGTAAAGGGAACATGATACTGAATGTGGAAATCCTACCTGCCGGAATCTTCCTCAATCTTCTCAAAGGTACGAGCAACAGCCAGATACGGAACTCTGGAAAAACAGGAAAGGAGAAAAAAGATTTTATAAATGTACTTATGAAAATTAAATAAAAATATAGTGCTAAGCAATATAAAATAATATTGTGTGTTTTTACTTCTGTCCCTTCTTCCAGCACGCATCATCAATGGGATGGTAATGAGCTTTAGAAGGATCATACTGGCTCTGGTTTGCAGGCTCCGCCCCCTTTTCACTGCTACACAAAGCATACATAAACACACATTACACTGACAGCTTAGCAATTAACACCTAATATACAGTGAGTTCGGACGCACTTTAAATTCAGTGTTTTTTCATTATGTTATAATGTTCTGAATTGTAGATTAATTTTAAAAACATCCAAACTAAAAAAAAAGATTTTCTCAGGTAGAATCACCTGGAATTCAGGCTTTCAGTTAACAGCTGTGCTGAACTCATCAAGAGTTAATTACTCGAATTTCTTGTCTCTTAATAAAGTGTTTGAGAGCATCAGTTAAAGTAAAGTAGTGAAGAGGTAGAGTTACAGGTATACAGTGAATAATAGGTGAATAATTCAGTAAGGTTCGAATCCAGATTATGAGAAAATACTTTACGAAATGAAGATCAGTCTATCAGAAACATTTCAAGAACTTTGAAAGTATCCTTAAGTGTAGTTAAAAAAGACCATCAAAAACATTTTGATGAAACTGGCACTCATCAGGACCAGGAGTTGATAAGAGTTACCAGCCTCAGAAACTGCAAGTTAACAGCTCCCCAAAATAAGCATTTTGATTTGTTTTACACTTTTTAAGTTACTGCATGATTCCTCATTGTGTTCATTCATTGTCTGGATGCCTTTCACTATTCATTAACAATTTAGGAAAACAATAAATAAAAACAGTACGAGAACGCGTATACGTTTTGACTGGTACTGTAGATAAATATCACTGTGTATCATCTGCATATTGTCACTTCAGCACACATTAAATATTACATATATTCTCTTTAGGAAGAAAACTGCATGAAATGCCAGCAAATCACTTTCAGGAGCAAAACCTCTCAAATTTAAATAAATGTTTTCTGCACTCATACCTTTTCTTCCCTTTCTCCTCAGAGACGGGCGAACTCTTCCCTTCGTCCTTCTTTTTCTCACCATCATTTTTTTCTTCTGATTTTTCCAGCTTTACTGCAGCCTTTCTGGGGGCTAAAGGGAGCAAAGATTAAGAGAGAACTGCGACCTGCTTTCCGACCTTTAGTTCTAACAGTTCTACAAGAACTACTGGTTCATTCTTTACAAACTAACATACAGACACTCTGCTAGGCTCCAGAAGCTAGAAAGAGACGGAATATGTCTGTGAAAGCCAGAAAAAGAGAAAGAGAAACTAAAATCCGCCTGAAACATTTATTACACTCTACAACTGTGGGGGGAGCCCACGAGCACAAAATCTCAATCCTACCTAGTGGAGCTTTAAGTGTTTAATGGTGAGTGTTTAAATTTAAATAACAGGATAAATATACAATTTGCTAAATGAAATTATGGTGTCAATCGCAAAAAAAATAATCTTAATAATCAAAACAAATTTCTGAAATTCATAAAAATCATGATTTATTATTATTATTATTATTTTGATAACTGTAGTTTCCCTGACAGACTACAGCCATTATACTTTATAATATACTTTATTATAATGTCTGAGGGTAGTTTACGCTTAAATTACTAAATAAAACCACTTAAGTCACCAGGCTCTGTAAACTTTGCAAAGTAATTCATTTGCATAAAAGAAATTGTTCAATTAAATGTGTAGATTAACTGTGTGCGTACAAAGCAGGAGTAAAAACACGAAAATAAAAAAGTAGAACTTACCAAAAAAACTGCTGATGGGTTTTTTCTTAGCAGATCCCTCTTTCTTCTCCTCCTCTCCATTCTTCTGTTCTTTCTTAACTCTTTCGGGACTGTTTTTTTCCTCCTTGACTTTATTCACTTTGTTTTTATTCTTCTCCTTCCTTCCCTCCTTTTTTTCTTTTTTAACCTTTTCATCATCCAATTTCTTGGACTCTTCATTTGTGTCATTAGTTTCTCCTTCATCCATCTTTTCCTCATCATTTGATTTCTGATCTTCTGCCGCCTTCTTGTCTTCTGCCGCCTTCTTGTCTTCTGCCGCCTTCTTGTCTTCTGCCGCCTTCTTGTCTTCTGCCGCCTTCTTGTCTTCTGCCGCCTTCTTGTCTTCTGCCGCCTTCTTGTCTTCTGCCGCCTTCTTGTCTTCTGCCGCCTTCTTGTCTTCTGCCGCCTTCTTGTCTTCTGCCGCCTTCTTGTCTTCTGCCGCCTTCTTGTCTTCTGCCGCCTTCTTGTCTTCTGCCGCCTTCTTGCCTTCTGCCGCCTTCTTGCCTTCTGCCGCCTTCTTGCCTTCTGCCGCCTTCTTGCCTTCTGCCGCCTTCTTGCCTTCTGCCGCCTTCTTGCCTTCTGCCGCCTTCTTGCCTTCTGCCGCCTTCTTGTCGTCTACCACACTCTCACCATTTACGGTCTTATCTTCCACTTCCATTTCCTCTCCTTCATTCTCTACTTTTAGTAAAACAAAAAAGAAGGATTTTTTTTAAACAAAAGAATAATGGTAGACTAGCTTACTGAAATACTTGGATTTTATGCAGTTAATTAAAACACTGGCACAAGGCTGCAGGCTCCATTTGCAGCCGCACTGTTTGGTTTGTAAGCGCTGCATCGTTGCTAGGTTACCTGTATGTGGCGGAGTAATAGATCGAGAGTCTTTGGTTACAGTGCATTAACGGCTGATAACAGCACTCATAGAACACCTCTCAGCCAATCACACTGCAGAGTCAGAACTAACTGTGGTATAATAGTGGATAAATAATGCAATTGCATTAACTGCATTATTATTCAAACCTGATACAACTAGTTTTTTTTTTTTTTTTTGGAACAACGGTCAAAAGCTTTATGGGACACAGGTAATGTACCCCAATTCTAGATTAATGCACAAAGTCAGACATAATTTAAAAGAGACCAGACTGAATCAGAAATTCTTCCACAGCAGCAAAATCAGCTTTATGAAGCTTCATACATAAAAGATCACAGAGAAATATTTAAACTAGACTCACCTGTCTGATCAGCAGACTCCTCTATCCTTGCTCTTTTACTCTCCTGCTGTTCTTCTTTCTTCTTTCCATCCTCTTCGGCCTCCTCTTTCTCCTTTTCTCCATCACTCCTGCTGTCCAACTTCCTCTTGGGGAAATGCTTACGAGCTAGAAAGTGAAACAGTATGAAAAACTAGACATGTATACAACTAAAATACAGACAAACTGGAGAAAAGTGTCCTTAAAAGTGAAGGCAGAGTGCTCTCTTTCCGCTAGGTGGACTGTTGCAATCTGGCAACCCTAATATTAGAGCCCTGTTAAATACAATGCTGGCAGTGAGGCAAAAATGTAATGCCAATATACTTTTTATTTATACTTAATGTATTACTTATGCTTGCTATCAGTTTACAAACTCCTCACAAACTGTTTTCCAACTGAAAGATAAGGAGCTGTACAGGGCTAGGATAGTAATATTAGCTTAGCAAACTCACAATTCTGGATTTATGTTGTCTCAATATGGTTTAAAATTCAAAGTAGTACTGTTAAAATGCTGCAGGGCACATTATAGCAAACACTGTATGGCGTCTGTCCATTGAAGCATGCTAGCAGTTTGTGATGAGCTTTGCCCTATATTGTGAATGTTGTTCTAAAATGTAAAACCAAATATTTAACTTGATATTAGCTAGTGTAATACACTTTTCTCCAGTACCAGTACCACAGCTGCAGAACCTATGTAGCAGAAACACTGCAGTAACTATGAAAAAGAAATCCAATCCAACGTGCAGACAGACACTCACCAGTCCTGCGTTTTGGAATTCCAGAGGGTGAGGTGGAATTTGGAGTAGCAGGAGTTCCAGGTGTGCCTGAAGCTGCAGATAATGCTGGAGTTGCCGGCGTGGCGGGGGTTGTTGGGGTAGCGAGGGGCTTTGGTGAAAGTGGACTGGCACTGACTTTAACATCGGCCTATCAGTGAAAGAAAACAAAAAAGAATGGAAGTTTGTTATTAATAACAAAGCACTAAAGCAGTGAATAAACAAAAAGAAATGTAATTTAATAACATTAACTACCTTTGTTTAGTACTTATCCCAATTACAACTTAACATAACTTTGCATGCAAGACAACACAATTCAGTTACTCACTCTTGAAACCAAAGAACTATATTTAGACCTATTTAGGTTACCAACTCACCATGCAAGACAAACATGAGCTCAACCATTTTTACCTCAATATTACCTATTTTGAGACACTCAGCATTGAGACCTTAACAATTAAAAGTTCATTGCTCAATGTTATAAAAACCCTAAGGGTTTTTCTGCAGTCCCATTAAACACACTGTAATCAGGCGAGTAAAACGCGCTGTACCTTCTCCTTGTCCGGCTTGGTAGCTTGTTCTTCCTCCTGCTTGGAGACCTCGTTCTTTACTGTCGGCTGTTCTTCATCATCACTGTCGATGATCGCTCGAGCTCGTTTGCTTGTCTTCTTTACAGGAGAATCACAGTCTCTCTCACCATTCTGAGTTTTCAGTGGGCTTTTGATTGGTCTGGGTGGCAAGAAAGAGTATAAAAAACAGCAGATGGCGAATATTTACGCAAAGCCTATATTAGTATAGAGATATTTAAAAAAAAAAAAGGCTGGGCAACTTTACTTACTCAGACTTCACTTTAGCTGGTTCGTCTTTCTTCTCCTTACATTTCATCGGCTGGAAAAAAGACCTGAGGAAGCAGATGCACGAATTAAATGAAGCGACATAGTAGCATAACAATAATTTAAGATACAAGGGGAAGATTTCCAGAAAGGGCATTAAGTCTAGTCTGCATTTTCAACAGAAAGCAAAACATAGTCTTAATCGATGTCCTGGAAACCGACCCAAAGTGTTCTGAAAGCTATGTACATTTACTAGTAATCTGAAACCTACAGATCTATATAGGAGGACAAGCCCTTAATGTAGTTTTAGTTATATATAAAAAAAAGCCAGTCAAATCACAGATCATGCAATATCTTTAATTAATGTGTAAAAAAAATAAATTGGTGCCTGATTTAAAAGGAAAATTTGCAATGTTCTCATAATTAATGGCATATCTACCAAAGGAAAATGATGGCCAATATAATTTTTCACTTCAATTGTGAACATAAAAAGTATACCCAATCCTAATCTTAAATGATAGTTCACGAAAGTTCATTATAGTTTTTTCTTTTTTACAAGAAGGTATTAATAATAAATGTATTACATTAATTCAGGACCTTTCTAATGTACTTTTAACCAGCTTAGAATAATAAGTATTCAACACATGAGCAGTTTTGGGTGACTAATACAATGACTGATCTGAAATGAGTAGAAACTGCATTACAGAAATCTGTGAGCTTTTAGCAGTAAAAACAGGATTCAGGGTTTGTACCGATGGTGCTATTTTAGGCTAAAGCATCAGGTCATGTTGCAGATGTTCTGATTTTGAGTTGTTTGAGTAGCAGAAATTAATTCTGACCAGTACAAATGCGAATAAAATCTTTCTAATTCAGTTCTGACAAGTTTGTTGTAAATTAATGAGAATTTCACACGTGCCGTTTTCGGGCACAAGAATACAAATTACATCTGAAATTGGAGTAAAAACTGCATTACGGAAAGCCAGAAAGTGTTCACTAGTAAAACGCAATTACAGAGTGTAATTTATGTGGCTAAAACTCGTTTCAGGCTAAATCAGCCTGCAGTTCACTAACAGCACAGCTCTGAGGATCTGTGAGAGAGTCTGTTCCTCGGTTTCAGCGAGATTAAACTCAGGCTTTAACCAGGTAAAATACTCTGTGAGGGTAAACTGACACTAGTTAGCTAGGATAGCATAGCTTAGCTTAGCTTAGCTTAGCGTAGATAGTTAAATAACTTAGCTAACCAACGTTAGTTATCTTTGTTCCCCAACGGAAAATGCTGCTTCAATTCTCCATTATCAGGAGGTTCAGTTAGCCACGGCTAAACCCAGCTAGCATTATCTCAACTTTTCTACCTACAGTACAGTTATTTAGGTAAATTAACATAGCCAGATATTTGTATAGCTAAGCTAACTTAACTATTAGACTAGCCTAGCTGGAGTTTAATATTCACAGCAGGGCTAACTCAGCTACTCTATCAGTGAAAAGTTCAGCTAAGCTAACTACAGAGTTTATCTCCGGACACTGAGTTATATTAGAGTTATATTGGAGTTATATTAGAGTTATATTAGACGAGGACACTCACGCGATGCTACGCTGCATGGTGACTCCTGAATTAAATTCGATTTAAGATCAGAATTCAGATAATCCGTTTCTACAGCAGCTCCACTGTTTCCATCCGCACAATCTCCCGCGCGCTCAAACCCCGACCATTCGGCGCCAAACTGACGTCAACTGAATCACTCTTTGAACCGGTTCTTTTTCGTGAGCCGAGGGAATCAGCGATTCAGTGATTCAGTAAACACTGGCAGAAGCTTTCAGTACCAGTGCTTGGTACTTTACTGTCCTTCCCGTTATTAATGAAATGTACAATGTATATTGATTAAAATAATTGAAAAAGTTCTGTGATTCTGATATTAAAATGATGGAGGATATTTCTTTTGGTAGCTAGTATTTCTTCTCAAACATTCTTCTTTCAAGGGTGAAATTTTAAAGAATATTGACAAAGTATTTTTTTTATGATTTATGTACCATACATTCAGTTTAATGTATTATTCTTTTATTTTATGTGATTTATGTTGTTTAACCAAAAATGGCAAATTTTGATAATTTGATATTACAAAAAAAAATTGGAAGTGCGTAAGCTCTCAGGTTATCCACTTCACTTAAAAGCCTTGGCTACAGTACACAGCCCTCCCAAGTCTCCCGGAAATTGCGGGAGTCTACCGCATATCATTTACGGCTCCTTGATGCTCGGAATCAGTCTGTTTTCATTGGCGGCCAATGGAGTCGGTTCAGACTTGAGTTGGTGAAGAGTTTACACTACCAGATTACCCCAAAAATTGACTTGAAAACATCAAACATTTGATTTTATGTGACTGAAGTCGGTTTTTGAAGCTAAAAATCGAGTCTCAGGCCATTAAACAGTACAAGACGTTCACTCTGACTGCAAACTAGAGCCAACTAGTACAGACTCGATCATCACAATTCAAAATCAGGGGGTAAAATTGTGCTGAAATGTCATTTAGTGCGATTTCAGTGTTACACAGGTCCAAGTTTATGCTTATTTTCATTTGACTTTAAAAAGTCAGAACTGTGGGGTGCTTCTGCAAAAAAAGGGTTTTAGGAAACTAACTAAATAAATTGATGAAATGTCTAAATTATTTTAAAAACATCTGTGAAACATAAAAGTCTAAAATTTAAAACATTAATGAGCAAATATAAATAAAACATGCAATCATGTTCGCTGTTCTGAGTCTACAGCACTTTATACTGTAGTGATCGACACAAACTCCAGCTGTTTATTCACTCCTTTATACTCTATCTTTATTATTTTATTTTCACTCTTGTAGTAAAAAGCTTGTAATGTTTATAAAAACGTGTAGAAAGATGGCTAGACGTTCAATGAGTCTTTGAGTCACTGATTCACTAAAAAGAGTCAAAGGAGTCGATTCGGAATCAGAATCGAACTTTCTATAATAAACGCGCGCCCCACGGCCTGGGAGGGCGCGCGAGCTGCAGAGTGCGCCGCGTGCTGGACTGGAGGAGAATAATCATAAATAAAGCATTGGGATTTATTTCTTATGATTCATGTGTAATAATGAACTGATTCACTGTAATAATGACAAATGCAAAAAAATATTCAAAATATATATATATTTTTAATTTCCTTAAAAATATCAACATACGATTGTGTGTGTTTTAAGTAAAACAGTACTTAAACACACATTTATTTATTTATTTATTTACGTGCCATTCCACCGAATAAGTGCCATTTCCTTGTTGTAACTCTTCCAATTTTTTTTTTTTTTTTGAAACTATGAATCTAATAACATATATTTAACTATTCAAAACATGTACTTGTCAAACTCAGGCAGCTTTACTTGTTTTTTTTTTACAAGGTTTCTAATCCGAAGATGGTCATAAAACTAATGTGACATTTAAAAAGCATATGTAAAAGCAAGTCCACTCAATTCCATTGAGTTTATTTGAAGAAAGTCTTTATTTTAAAGAAATAGTTGACAGCATGTTCAAAAATTGATATTTAAGACGAAAAAACAGTCCTGTTACTGTCACTCACTCCTGTTACTAGAACTTCTCCATATATATATATATATATATATATATATATATATATATATATATAGAAAAAACAAATGAGGGATCTTCAGAATAACCAGCTGATGTCACTTCCTGTTGTAAATGATAAGGGGTAATGTGTTACGGTAACAGGACTGAGTGAAACCCAGGGACACAACAAAATGTTTAACTTAAATATTATGGATTTATTATGAAAAAAAACACATTTTAAAAAGATGATTATTTTAAAATGCAAAATAATCATATCTCTGAAGGATTTTAATAATTATATTTCATGGTAAAATTTATAGTTAGAGAGTGGGGACAGGTAACAAATGCTATTTTTTCAGTGTTCTAAATAGTTTTTATTAAAGTTATTTTGTGTGCACATTTATATATGTAATTGCATGGGAACAGAAAAAACACAGATTCAGTGGAATGGCTCTTAATCTAATTCACATACTGTATGTATTTAGTCCTTAATTATTGACTCACATCTTTTTTTGCCTCTTGTTCCACTAGGAGGCATAGGTTCCAAACCTTTGGCCCAAAGTGAAACTGCGCATGTACATCTCTGTCAGAGTTTAACAGAAGTGTAGAAAGTATTCACATTCATGACTGAGGTAAAAGTGTAGATACTAGGGGTTAGAAATACTTAAGTATCTGGGGTATCAACAGCTTTTTACTCAAAAATAAAGTGTAAAAGTACTGGTTTCAAAACTACTTCAAGTATAAAAGTAAAAGTACAGTGGGTTGGAAATGTTGCATCCTTATTTGGAGAATGTAGTATGCAAAACCTTTTTTTTTAAATACAACATTATTTTGTACTACAATAAAAGTCCTCAGTTCAAGAGAAAACAGTCAGTCCTGAGAAACTGCTACTCAATATTCAGTGGCCTCCTCCTTCTCCTCCTCCTCGGTAAAACCTTCAACTTCTTCTTTGACTTCACATTTTTGGAAGCGGATGAGAACAGATAGCCTCACTCTACATTCAAAACAGAAAATAAAACAAAATTATGCTAAGAGACACAGAATCACAGAATAACTAACATCAGCTAATATAAAACAAAATCCTTTCAGTGATTTTAGTGATTTTTTTTACTGAGTGAACAATATAAAGGAGACATAATAATTAATGAATTAATAAACTAAACCTAGTAAAACAGAGTCCCTGTTGAGTACTATGCTCTATATTTGCGAAGCCTGTGTTTGTTTGGTGTGTTTAATGGGTTTCCTTAACAAAAAAAATGCTTCAATGTCTTTTAATCGTATAAGCATTTTAACTGCTGTTAAAATAAGAAACAACAACACAAGTTTTATTCAGGTCTAACTTGAGCATTATACAGTTTCTACAATTTCGCACATTTAAAAGCATAACAAATATATAGTGTTATTTGAATTTCTCTGAAATCATGCATTTGGCAATCCGATGGAAGGATCTGGTTCATATTATCCATGAATAATAATTGACACTAATAATTTTCACATTCTGTTTACATGTATATAAGTATTGCATAATCTCACTACGTGCAGATTTTCAATTCCAGGAAAGTTCACAAATTTCCACGAAGGCATTCTTACCTGCATTGCTGTCAGTTGATGTAACACCAGCAGCATATCACTTCTCTAATCATACTTTCACTTTTGTTTTGGCGTGTTGTCTCATGTTACAGAATTGTTTTAATCAATTAAAGTCAATTAAAGAACGAATAAAAGGAATGAAAACATTACTGTAACTGTAATCTGATTACTTCCTGTCTCTGTTTCTATTAGAACTGGTTTGGAAATGATGTAAATGAACTGTATTTGTTTTGTAGCTACAGTATATTATTGTTTGTGGCAGTGAGAAATGCCAATGGCAGCACCGTAAAAAGTGCTTTCATTTCATCTTTGACGGGAACAGCGTTCTAATGACCAATCACATGATGTGCCACACCAAGCTGCCTTCTGTACTGATTCATTATTTAACCCTTTCAGGCTCCCAGTGTCAGATTAAATCCTCCCCCTAAGATTTGAGACAACACTTCAAGCACCCGATACAGATATAGCTAACTATAGCAGTGGAGCGCTAAAGTTCAGCAACCTAGCTGCTGCTGCTGGTTAACTAGTTAACTTTAGGGCTTTATCATATGTTTTCAGAAGGGGGGGATTGTGATGGTGAGCTGAAATTAGCTTTGATTAGCTTTTATTTTACGTTTTCTTTTTTTTATTTCTACATTCCGCCTTAAATGATGCAGCCCCTGCCGTCTGTTGCACTATTTAAGGTGGAACAGGAATGTTAGCTAGCAAGCTAGCTACTGAGACAAACTACTACCGATCTTTATTTTTGCTTGTTATGAAGAATTTGGCCATAAACATTAAAACTACACATTAAACTCTGGTAATATAGAGCTAATCGTCACTTTTAACAAGAAAATTATTTACATTTGTGTTTTTTTTTTTTTTGGTCGCTTGTTTCGCTATCTTAGCAGTGATTCTCGTAACCCTCTGTTTGAAGTGTGCAACTAAAAAAATTTGTATGAAGAGCTAACAAGCCCTATTCCTTCCCCTAACCTACCCCTCCAACCTAACAAGAATCAGGGCACCCCTACTTATTGGCGTAAACGTGCAAAACAGAGGGGTAGAAGTATGTGCTAGGGCCAAGGGGTGAAATGGGATTGGACCAAAGTTGATAACCTGGTTTTACACACATAAGAGATGTGGGAGGAGCTATTGGTAGCCCACCAAGCTTGGACATTGAACCCACAACCTTGTGGTTAATAGCTCACTGCTCTAACCACTGAATCACCACTACGCTAAGCCAGCATCATTCAGATGTTAGGACCAAAAACTGTATAGCCTTAATTTTCCCATTCGATTCAATCAACACAAACAACTGTCCAGACAGTTTCTTCTTTAATTTCTTCAACAGAAATAATTTTGCCCAGTAATCATTTTACAAAAAATGTCACCTACTAAAATAACTGAATGTACTGCTGAATCATATGTCTGTATACTGAATCAAAACAAAAAAAAGGCTCTTAGTCTTTGAATAAAAAAATAAGTTTGTATTAGGATTCTTATCTTCTGCAAATGAATGTGTCCCAAACCAACAGTGGCAAACTCACCAATGACAGGTATTAAAACGTATAACCTTGTCTTTCATGGCCTTGTGCTCTAATCACCAAACCACCACAGCCCTACAAGCTCTACCCTCTACTCAGATGAGTTCCATTTCTTAATTAATGCAGCCATAAGATATTTAACTAAATAGCTGAATTTACAGTCTGTGGTTGCCATTGTTCAACATTGTTCATCCGTTGCATCCAAATCAGAATAGAATTTACAAATTAAAGGACTTTGCACGAAAGAACAAGTCATAAACAAGCTAAAAAGCTTAAAAAAGACTACAGAGATGATATTAATGTGATGTTTTGACAGTTCCACTAAAACTGGTGGAAACACAGGCTGGTTCACTGAAAAGCACCACGGTTCAGCGCTAGTTCTGGGAGAAAACTCCTGTGCTAATCACTCGTATCTCATTCAAACACCAGCTTCCACCTGTCTTTATAAGATCTCCCCTTACACGCTCCTTCTTTGCATTCAGGCGCTGTTTTGTTTCACCTCCTTCCTCCCCACCGCCTCCAGTTTAGTCCCTACATACAGCATGATCTGCGAGGGTCCAGATGCTGCAAACCGTGGCCGAAGACAGGGCCTACTCCAAATACTTACTTTACACAAATGAACTAATACATTGTTAATACTATCGAAATTAAAGCTGTTATTATTGCACGCTTGCCTCTGGAGTCCTCCTGGTAGAACCGGAGTTATTTTGGTGGACTGGTATGCAGCTAAAAACAAGACTAAAATCATTAGAGACATAGATTAAACCTTGGGATTACCAAAGTCAAAAGTTTGTAATAACATTAGGAAGAAAAAAAATTAATAAATATGGATCTTATTAATTACAAAGGGACTGCTACGCAAATGAGGTCTTTAGATAAAATCCTTCGTCTTTAAATATTGTGCTAGTTGCACTGGTACATGTACATTTCACAAAGTGAAAGGAATAATAAAGTAGGAGGACTGTAATAACAAGTACCGGACGTGTGGCTTTCTCAGAAATCACCTCGCGCTTCACGTTATCATCAGCATGACTATGTAAATGGGTTCAGTGGGAAGTGATGATGTCTGTGAGGATGATGTTGGGTTTTGGTTTCTGTTCTGTGTACCTGTTGGGCAGTGATGGGAATGCCAGCAGGGGGTAACTCTATGGGTGTGGCTGTATTTATATCAGATGCTCAGAGCTGTTTTACAGAAGTCTTCTGTAGAGTAATCAAGAGACAGCATCATCTTCAATTAATCCATAGACCGAGCATCGCTGGAATGGACCCAAAGACCCTTATCCTGTTGTTGGGTTTGGTCGTCTGGGTCACAGGGCATGAATATCACTCATCCACAGGTAACATTTCATCCTCAGCTCTTTCTCTTTCACTTTATTGAAAAGGTTTTCTTCATAGAAAATTGGGTAAAATTGTAGATAATCCAGCTTAAGCCAACACAGCTACACACTAATATCTGGTAGTGAGCTGTACATTTGTCAGATGCAGAGATCTTCATTCACCAAACCATCTCTTAAATGAGATTGTCTTGGCATCAAATCAGCATATCTAGCGTTTCAGACACAGCCCTGCTAACATTTCCAAGAATGACCTGTTGTTTGGCTCCTGTGTGAACAGTAGCGCAGGTGAAAGCGGAAGCTGATTGGTTGAGAAATCATTGTAGCCCTGTGATTGGTGTTTCAGTCTATCCACTCTTTTACTCTGCTGCTAGGTAACAATTTGATTTGGGTCCCTATAAACCAGTGAAAAAAGGGTAGATCATGGTACACTAAGGATTGTTATGCTATAGTGCACTAAAGTGTTTTCTTGTAGCCACTTTATTAATCAGTATATTTAAAGAGTGCTAAAATACAACAACTTTTTCTGTACTTTAATTGTATAAAAGTTAAATCACTTAAATTGTGCTAAGTGTACTTAACTCTACTAAAATGGAACTATGTTAAATATACTTGTCACGGTTGACCCAGGCAGGGAGACGAGGAGGCGGACACAAGTGCAGGTAGGGATGAAACGAATAATTTAATAAATATGTATATATATAAATAACAAAGATGAACAAACAACAAAGAACACGTAATACTAAAGTAAACCAAAACAAACGAGAGGAACTAGTGAACATAAACTCAACAAACAAGAAGTACTAAATATATATAAATATACAAACAGGGAGTAAATAAACAAAGAAACAAACAAAGCTAAGAACATAAACAAGGAATAAACAAGAAACAGGAAACTACCAAAATAACCAAGAAATAACCAAAACTAAACAGGGCAGGGATATATATATATATAGACAAGGAATATACTAGAAACAAAACACTAAGCAGAGGACTGGGAAACGAGGAAAATAAACAAGAAACTAGAAAACATACACAAGAGATAAACTGAGGTAAACACGGGCAATGACTAGGACTATGAAACACGGAAGAACACGGAGAGACAAAACAACAGGGGAAGGTGCAAAGACCGACAGAGGACAAGGTGGCAGAGGAGGGCTATTTATAGAAACATAAAACACACTAGAATTGGAAACACCTGGGGAAGGGGCGGAGCTACAAATGAGACACAGGTGGAAATCTACTAAGACGGGAGACACAGGGGAGCACAGGTCACGTGGGGAAGACACACAGAGACACGAGACAGGGCTAAGACATGACAATACTTAAGTAACATTTAAACATTTAAACTACTTCATGTATGTAACCCCATATTTTAAATATGCTTACAGTAAAATGATAATACATTAAATGAGTTGTACAACTGTATCACTATTATTATACACCAGGTATATTAGAAAAGTACTAAGAATTGATTTTAAATATATTTGCATTAGAGTACAAGTATGCTTCTTGTTCCTGTCTTTTGTAAATGGCACACTTCTAGTATACTTCCTTGGGTGTAAAAATATATTTTATATACTGCACTGTATACAATTTTTAGCATGTTACAAATTTACTTTACTTTTTTTTTGTTTGACAATTAAATGTTTTTTTTAACACTGTATCCTATAATTTACTATTATTAATATTTATATGTTCCTAATTAAAATGACAGATCACTGAAATACAGTTTAACTGTTATATTAATGTAATACCTAAACATATATTTAAAACATTTTACCAAAGCAGTAATTTAATTTACTTTCTAAATAGTTACATGATACATTGTACTTTAAGTGAACTACTTTAACAGCTGTTTTTAACACACTTTGCTAAAAACGTGCAAAAGTATATTTGGAAATAAGTGTTTTACAAGTATATTGAATTACATTAAACTAAAAGTGTACTTCATAGTATGTCTGTTTTTTTAAATCTGTTTTTAAGTCTGTTTATCTTTTCTACCCTTGTAAAAGAAAAATACATTTAAGTATATATTTTTAAAAGTATACTAAACATGGAAAAGTTAATACTTATTGCATTAAAATGAATGTGTACTTAAATGCATACTAAATGTACTATTTTGGAACAACTTATGGCAACTTAAGTATATTTCAACTGTAATAAAGCTATAATTAAATACAGCATAAAAGCATAAGGTTGTGCTTTTGAGCGCTTTTTTCATATAACTTCAGCATATTAAGTAGATTTAAGTTTGTGTTTTTTAACATCATTTTTAATACATTTGAAGCAGTTTGAAGTATTGATGCACGTGTTTTGTATAGCTTAATGACACTGAAAAAAAAAATGCACTAAAGTGCATACTTGAAGCAGTATTCAATGTCACTGTATATATTTGCTTAAAAATACAAAGAAAGTATATTTGATGTGTATTTTCATGAAGTATATTAAATAGAAAATGTTTATAGAAAAATAACATTGTGACCGTAGAAGAGCCCCAACCACTCAACCCATTTAAAACAACCGAATCAATGTCAGGATTTCAACACTCTTGCATATGATAAATGATAATAAATGATAAATCAGGTTTGTTAACAGGTTGTTTTTCCACCATAAACATTAAAAGATGTATTTCCACCAAACGTTTAAACTATAAGGTATGGTAATATAAAGTTTTACACTGTAAACCCACAATTAGCTGAACATTTGTCAGCACATATACATTCAAACTGAGATTTTAGTCAGTTACTATGGGCAGCTTCTTTTCCATTGGCTTCTGGCACAATCTGTTTGCATACTGGGTGTGTGATCCCCAGTACTGTTTTTCTGAAGAAAAAAAGAAAAAAAAGTGAGAGGTAGTTTGGGAGGGGCACTGGGTGATGTATGGGTTTAGAGGCAGGGCAGGAGGGAGAGCTGATTGGCTGAGCTGCAGCAGCAGCAGTGTGCCTCTGACAGCGATGAGAGGCAGATGGTTGGTCGTCAGCTGGGGGGCAGTATTATTGATAAACTTATGTAATATATATATATATATATATATATTGTGATTGTTCTGAGTACCAAAGTACAGTTTAAGAGAATCATTTACGATTAATTGGTATTTACCAGAGATTCAGATAAATTATATTGAATATTATATCATATTTATATTGAAATAAAGTAGGATGGGGGCGTGGACTGGGGCGTGGGTTCTTCTGCTGACTGGTGTTTTTTAGCCAGTGTCTTCGACTTCCCCTTTTAAACTCCCTCATGTTCCAGTGAGTGTGATGATTTATGTGCAGCAGAGTGACGATCTGTGTGCAGCAGTGTGATGATTTGTGTGCAGCAGTGTGATGATTTGATTTGTGTGCAGCAGTGTGATGTTTTGTGTGCAGCAGTGTGATGATTTGTGTGCAGCAGTGTGATGATTTGATTTGTGTGCAGCAGTGTGATGATTTGTCTGCAGCAGTGTGATGTTTTGTGTGCAGCAGTGTGATGATTTGATCTGTGTGCAGCAGTGTGATGATTTGTCTGCAGCAGTGTGATGATTTGATCTGTGTGCAGCAGTGTGATGATTTGATCTGTGTGCAGCAGTGTGATGATTTGATCTGTGTGCAGCAGTGTGATGATTTGTGTGCAGCAGTGTGATGATTTGATTTATGTGCAGCAGTGTGATGTTTTGTGTGCAGCAGTGTGATGATTTGATTTGTGTACAGCAGTGGGATGATTTGTGTGTAGCAGTGTGATGATTTGATTTGTGTGCAGCAGTGTGATGATTTGATTTGTGTGCAGCAGTGTGATGTTTTGTGTGCAGCAGTGTGATGATTTGTGTGCAGCAGTGTGATGATTTGATCTGTGTGCAGGAGTGTGATGATTTGATTTGTGTGCAGCAGTGTGATGATTTGTGTGCAGCAGTGTGATGATTTGTGTGCAGCAGTGTGATGATTTGATCTGTGTGCAGCAGTGTGATGATTTGATCTGTGTGCAGCAGTGTGATGATTTGATTTGTGTGCAGCAGTGTGATGTTTTGTGTGCAGCAGTGTGATGATTTGTGTGCAGCAGTGTGATGATTTGATCTGTGTGCAGCAGTGTGATGATTTGATTTGTGTGCAGCAGTGTGATGTTTTGTGTGCAGCAGTGTGATGATTTGTGTGCAGCAGTGTGATGATTTGATCTGTGTGCAGGAGTGTGATGATTTGATTTGTGTGCAGCAGTGTGATGATTTGATTTGTGTGCAGCAGTGTGATGATTTGATCTGTGTGCAGCAGTGTGATGATTTGGTTTGTGTGCAGCAGTGTGATGATTTGTGTGCAGCAGTGTGATGATTTGATCTGTGTGCAGCAGTGTGATGATTTGATTTGTGTGCAGCAGTGTGATGTTTTGTGTGCAGCAGTGTGATGATTTGATCTGTGTGCAGCAGTGTGATGATTTGTGTGCAGCAGTGTGATGATTTGATTTGTGTGCAGCAGTGTGATGATTTGGTTTGTGTGCAGCAGTGTGATGATTTGGTTTTGCTTTTGTTTTCTGTGTACTGGTTGGGTTGGGATGTCAGTCAGCTGATGGGTATTTTCCCAGGCGTTTCTGCGTCAGACAGTCATGTGATCAGTGCATTGTTTCAGCACATTGTTTGCATTTTATAATCCAGAAACCTGTCTACCGTAGTAACCAGTGTGATCAGAGTACAGGACATTCTTAAATCAACCTGACCTGAAATAACACTTACCGTATGTTCCGACAGGGTTATCTGGGTCAAAGGTCATGAATTCTACTTGTATGCATTTAGTTGTTTAATATTATCTATATTATTATTTTGAAATCCTTGAATTGATTGTATTGCTGTTGTTGTTATTAGGTTACTCACATTGAATTAATGTTATGTCTTTTTATTTTTGTTTTGTCTGATGTTTACACTTTAATCTCTATAATTTATCTTGTCATTTTGGATTATCAGTATATATTTCTTACAAAAATACAAAAATACACTCTGAATTTGTTCATTTTGTCAGTTATCAGTTTCTCTTAACATTACATTATTTTGATCTCTCTTGATCTTTTCTATTTTTATTTATGTGTGATCTGTACAATTATGTACCATTTACTAACTTACTCAAATATCCCCAATACATACTGAGAAATCGTTTTTTTTTTTTCAATTTTTGAGTGTGATTCTGAATCATAATCAGTTTTATTAGCCAAGTTTGCTTACACATACAAATTATTTGTGTTTGGTTAAAGTAGCTCACACTGTATGATAACAAAGAACACACACACACACTGACATGCACACACATATAGGGACCTATTGTAGCGATCTACAAGTAACCGGTCAGTGGAGCTCCTGTATTTTCCACCACCTGAACACTGAAACCTCATCAGTGTAGATATATTCCTGAACTCTGTTGCTTTATTAATGGGCACGAGCACAAGGAGTGAAAATAGGGGTGTAAAATAGCAGAGAGCATCGCGACACGCCTTGCGCAGGGTGTTCAATAAGGGCCCATTGTGTTGCCTGAAAATGTCAATAAAATAAGAATTTTGATGTAAAGTGAGTATGAATTTTTATTAGAGCTTGTTGATTAGATTTTAATGTTTTTTTTTTTTACGCCTAGCATTTTAGCACAGCAGTCCAGTAATTATAGAAAGCAGTTAATTACAATCTATTATACAGTAAAGTCACCCTGAAATAACAGTACCTTGTTTGAATGCAATAAACAGTAAAATAATTGTGTCTGTGTTTGATCTTCAGCTCAAATGGACGTTCTGAAAAAGAAGGAGGACGAGCTGTTGGACACCTTCAGTGCTTACATCAAAGCAGAGGAGAAGCATCTGGCTACACTCAGAGGGTTAAATTATTTACTATCAGTATTTACTATTTACTTGTTAATCATTATTTGCTGACCAATAAATCAACAAAAATATTACAACGATATCATTATATAAGCTCAGCTTTTATTTAGCGCTCAAGGAAACAATACTAACTGTGCTGTAATAATGTGTCTCTTATCCGTTAGGTATACGATAAAGAAATGATTCAGTTTTGCTGTAAAAAGAAAATGAGATTCACTTACTTTATTATACACTGTATTATAAGTGTTAGTTCCTTTTAAACAAAGCAGCAGTAAACTGTAATATATACTAGTGCATCACAAAAGAATAAAATATCATTGAAAAGTTACTTTATAATTATGGGTTATAAGTTTAGAATGTGAAACTCTCTGTATTACAAACAGAGTGATCTATTTTAAGAGTTTATTTATTTTATTGTTGATGAAAAATCAGTGTCTCAGAAAATTTGATTATTATATAAGATCAACTAGTACATCTGGTAAGCAGTGTGGGCAGTGTGCCAAGTCCTGCTGGAAAATGAAATCCACATCTTGATAAAAGTTGTCAGTAGCAGAGAGAAGCATGAAGTGCTGTAAGATTTTCGGGGAAAACAAAACTGCACTGACTTCATCATCCATCATTGACCGTGACCATGTATCATAGCCATTGGTACCCAGACCCACACATGCAGCTGTATATTTAAGCAATAGAACACGAGAGGGAGTGTGTTATCGCGAAATAACATCACGGCTGTGATTCGGTCGCAGGCACGAGCCGAAGGCGAGTACAGTAGATCATCACAGCCGTGATGTTATTCGCGATAACACACGACCTCGAGTGTTCTATTGCTTTTATACAACAGTTTCTTTTTTTACTAAAAAAAAAAAGAAAATAAATCAAAGAACTTTAAGAAATTCAGTTTGAATATGCTTTAATATGGACTGAGCCTTCCGCCAAAAAGTAGTTCCACCACAACTTAACTAACGTTACAAACAGTGTATGGTTCAGGCAGACTAACACCACCAAAAGTTAGCTTGAAATCTAAATTGGGAATAAGTGAAGATGGTAACGTTAGGAGCGTGAAATAACGCTAATACTCTCCTCTCCTGCTCCGCGGAGTCGTCTTCAGGTGAAAGCCGCGAATTTTAGCATTTCTGCTTGTTTTGCTGGGTGGTGTTGCTTTTAGCTAGCCGGCTGGACTGTGGTTAGGTTAGCGTAGCTTGCTTTAGCTCAGCGTTAACTTAGCTTAGCCTAGCCTGGCCGGTTAAGTTAGCATTCTGGCTGTCAGACGGCATTAACCGAGCGATTTTCGTTCCCTTTTTTCCACGAAAGGCGAGTCAGCGCTGCGGGTGAGCGTGCCGCGGCTGAGCGCTAGCCTGTGCTAAGCTAACGCTGCTGCGGGTGTCCTGTGTATATAAATACGCCGTTACTCGGCAACGCGTCGGCGGAGTGATACAGGTTTAGTGTGAGAAGGCCGTGATGTTATCACGAATATCATCACGGCTAGATCACTTCTTGTATAAAAAATAATAAGTGTCTGATTAGTTCAGATCGCACTAGATTAGAGTGTTAAAATGTTAAACTACTGTTTATATCTGTTCCAGGGTTCTTTTAGCTCTTTACCTCCACCAGATAGGAGATGGGGAGGGAAGCGAGCCGCTGACAGCGTACCAGCTGATGCAGAGACTGAGAGTGGAATGGGCTACTATAATGAAATTCACCAAAAAGAGCCTTTTTCAGAGTGAGATCTTCTATCTGTTGAATCTAGTTTTATATATAACCTTTTTTTTTATTATATTACTCACCATTATCCTTATACAAAATCAGTTACTGTTCATCAACACTGTACTGACGATGCTTCTCTGATAAAAGGGTTTATGATATTATATTTATTAATATGAATCATACAGTACGAAGTAAGCTTTAGCATTTTAGCACAGCAGTTTTTCAGCCATTGTAGATAACAGTTAATTACAGTATAGTATAGAGACCTGTCAAAAACAGGTTAAGGCTGATGTGTACTGTAAAATGACCATAAAATACTTTTTCTATTGTTATTATTACAAAATAATGATGCAATTTTACAATGCACAGAAAGTGGTGTGAAAAAGTTTTTTTTTTTTAGTTTTTAATATTTTCCTTAATAAATCATTGGTTGTTTGAATCAGCAATTTCAGTTAAATATATCGTATATCAGATGAACACAATGATATTTTAAAAGTGACATTTTTGCATAAGTTTGGGCCTCAACAGAAAAATTGCATCAATATTTGGTAGCTCCTCCTTTTCGAATATATTAACGCCGATGGGCGTGGTGGTCTGGAAATGACGTGTGTTCTATTCCCTGCGCCCTGCACTCCAAAATACCCCATACCCTCACTTCCTCACCACAGAAAAATACATCTATATAAACATACATCTAAATAAAAATAAAATATAATCCGCACAGTAACTATAAATTATTATTAGTTATATTTATTCCAGTCAGACAGACAGACTTAATAACTGTAACTTAATAAAGCAGACACAGGCATTCTGCTGTTCTGCATCAGATGCTTATTCTCACTCAATATCTGGAGTTTTCTAAATGAAAAATTAAAAGAGAAAAGAACTTTGACTGAACATAAACGTATTTTATTTCACTTTTATAATTTCTTATCATTCTTTCCATTTTTACTATAATTGTTTTCTTCATAAGATATAAATTCTTTATGTTTTATGTCATTTTTTATGACCTTTTTAAAATGTCCTATTTTTCCTTTTTTACGTACATATTTTATTTGTCTATGGTAAATGTCAGTTTTTATTTCTAATAAAAAAATGTTTTTTTTTTAGCCCTTTTAAACCGTAAATGCTCAGCGGCATTGTAAACGAGAGTCCCCCTCCAGTGTAAATAATCGATTGTACCTGCGTCTTAAAGGGGATGGATACTGACACAGTGATTGGCTTATTTCACGTTACTTTGAAAAAAACACCCATGAATAATTAAGAGAATTAAAACACGCCTTTTGGCGCCGTTGGAGCTGCGCAAGGCCTATTTTTCGCGCGCTCACGATACCAAAGACACAGGACACGCCCCTAAATCCAGCAAAGAAAAGGCTTTGAGAAAAGATGCAAAGAGGAGAAAAACTTGTAATGGGCTCGTTTGTAGGTCAAGGGTCAATGAGCTTTCCAAACTAATGTTGTGTTCCAATAATTAGTGATAAAGGTGTTCAAATAAATAAAACAGGTGCCCACATTTATGCACCTGCCTAAATGTAGTTTAAAGGATTATTTCACCATTTCTGTAAATCCTATTTAACTAAAATTGCTGTTTTCATACCACTGCACATTAAAACGAAGCTCTTCACACTACCAGTGACCCTCACTGAGCAGCTGATCTCCCAGCATGCAGTTTTCTTTTTTGTAGCTTTAGAACAGTGAGTATATGTCATCCTTAGTTAATAATACATTCATTTTCCTGTGTCCAACAATGATTCAGACTATCAAGACCTGATGGAAGAGGAGTTCCACGAGCTCCCTACCGAGGACGATGTAGACGGAGCTGCTCTGGGCATCATTAGACTACAGGAGATGTACAAACTCTACCCAGAGAACATCACCACCAACCCCCTAACAGGTCAGAGCTCTGGATCAGTGTCCATCAGCCCTGATCCTGGAGGACTTTCCCTTCTCCCAACACACCTGATCCAACTAATCATTTCATTTACAAGCCCTTTCAGAGATTAAATCAGGGGAACCACAGCATAGCCCATCATTTTAGTATGTTACATTTTTATTTAGCAAAAACACACGCTTCATTAACAAAAATCAGTTAAATCCGTCAAAAACAACAATTTATATTAAGGGATGTTAATCTAATCTAAAGCTAATCTCTACCAACCACCTATGGTATTCTGTCAGTTATATGTTTATATGTTATATGTGTTTAATTAGATAAAGGGGGTATAGTTGTAGTGGTGGGTCTACTGGTGGAGCGTTATAGACCCTCTTGGTGTTGGGTTGGAGAGTGGATAAGGGTCTCTACAAGTGGGCGGCTCTTCTACGAGAGCTGCTGCTTCTTTGGAACTTTTTCAGGGTCTTTCCTGTTCTAAATAATGTGATAAATAAAAAAAAGAAGCTTGTAATTTATAATGCAGAATTGCTAGATTTTTCCATGGTCTGCAAAGTTTTTTACAGCCTGTTCTCCTGTCACACAAGACCAGGATAGTGAATCCAAACGCAGGTTTTATTAGACCAAAAACAGACAATAATCCAAGTAACAAGGCAGACGAGGGAAATCCAAAAATGGAGGTCTTAAACAGAAAAAAGTCATATAATAGCAACAACAAGATGAGAAAACGCTTCGAATTGCAGGAGATATAGCAGACTGATTACAAGGTGAGATCAGGTGACACTGAGGCGAGAGCGACCTCCTGTGGCGTGGAGGCCCATTACCAGGGTCACTGGTGACGTCTCCTGTAACTTGAACTTTAAAATGATGATTTTAAAAGAGGGTTGTTCTACCTGTGGGGTATTTTGTATAAACACTGGTTATTATAAAAAAGAGTTAATATATTATACTGATATGATTACACTGTAGAGAGTGGGACCATTTGTTAAACGAGACAAGGCTAAACCATATTTTGTATATAGCTGGACAGAGCATCGTCTCTTAAAAGTGAAGCCACCACAGGTCGGGCGCCCCCTGCTGTTCGGCTGCAGAAAGCTGTGTAACTCCACCCATCCCCATAGGTTTCAATGATAAAACAGAACAACTTTCAATCACGTTTTTTTCTAATATACTGTAATTCTACCTCCTTTATTTAAATGCAGCAGCTAGTGTAACCTCTGCTTATATTGTTAAATTGTTATATCCCCACAGAATTCATTTTTTAAAACGTTATTCGGCTCTATTCAAAAAAGGTGTGGTTATTGTAAAAGGGCTGGTTATGGGCGGGACCAATAACAGACCGTCAGCTCCGCTCCGCCCCGCTCTGCAGCCTGTGACCTCGAGGCAGCCCTCAGGGGCGGGGTTATTTAAATGAGTAGGCGGTCTCTCCACAGTCTTTCTCCCTCCTCTGGTCTCTACTGCGCTCTACAGACTCGGGTTTCAGGATCGCCAACATGGAGGAAGATTTGGGCTTCATTTTCATTGAATGAATGGGAACGGAGACACGGCGTCCATCTTTTTTACAGTCTCTGGGCTAAACTCTTTAAACGTTAATTAAACACTTTTAAGTGTAAATAGAATGTGTGTGACTGTTAATGCTTTACAGGGATATCCTTCGATTTAAAGTGGGAACGCAGCTTCAAACTGGGGAAAGTGGCGTACTCTCACGAGAGCTACCAGCACGCCTTCCTGTGGTTCTTTAAGTCTCTGCAAAAGTTGGGGGCAACTAAGGAGGAAAATTCAGACACTTACAAGAAGTTGTTGTTGGAATATCTCAGCTCATCTGCCTACGAATTCGGACATGTGCCTCTTGCAGTCTACTTCTCTAAACAGCGTGTTAATATTGGTAAGTGACGTTTGCTGATTTACAGCTTAATTTTCACAGCCTTTAAATGTGTAAATACCCCAATCAGCCTTAAGATTAGCACCACTTTCCTGATCAAAAGCCCAGTCAGGATTAGTTTCTCAGAGGGATGTCTGTTACTCGGTGATAAAACTCCTGCATCCGGACTGCAATTGAAAAAACAGGAGGACCAGTGAGTTTTTAGGCTTTCTCAGTCACAACATCCCGTTGTCACGTCATATCAGGTTTTAAACACGGAGCACGAAGGCAGCGTCTAAAGCAGAGAAGGTCGCTGATTCTTATTTCGGTTTGGAGCGAATCCATTGAAGAATGCCTTCCATCAGTTGTCTCGATCAATTCTCTTACAAGCGTTAACTAAATAGTAGCCCTGGTCAACAGTACTACACACTGATAGTGAGTAAGGGGCGGAGGACACGTCCGTCATGCAAATAAATGATGGCAGGAACCAATATAAAAATTGGTGGATTTGTCCGCCCCAAAAATGATACTGCAGAAAAAGTAGAAATTGTTTTAAAATAAATGTTATTTTGAAAGCGCGCCGAAATCTGTACCCCCACCATGAAAAGCCCCCTCTCGTAGGAGCTCGTTCACTATGAGCAGAAGGTCGCAGGTTCGAACCTCCGCTCATGCAGCTTTGCCATCAAGCTGCCGGCGCTCAGAGGGAGCACAGTTGGCCCTGCTCCCTCCGGGTGGGTACAATAGATGGCGCTCTCTCCACCCACACCACTCCTGCGGTGATGTCCACAGCACAGGGCTGCATCTGTGAGCTGATGTACGCGCTGGCTGCTCGTTAATGCTGCATCAGCGGAAGCATGTGTTAGTCTTCACCCTCCTGGTGTGTTGGGGCATCACTAGTGATAGGGGGAATCCTAAGGAGTGGGTTGGGTAATTGACCGTGTAAATTGAGGAGAAAAAGGGAAAAATTAGAAATAAAATTATAAAAAAAAAAAGTTAACTGAAGCGATAGTTTCTGCTTTTATTAAGGAGAGCATTAAGTTAGCATTTCAAATCCCATTTTCTAGTAAAGTAAAGTTAAGTAAAGTTTTTAAGCCAGTATTTTTTTTAAATAAAACAGTGGAGAAAATGTAAATATACAAAAAATATAAATAATAGTAATAATAATAATAATAATAATAATAATAATAATAACCAAATCTCTTGTTCTATTATTTTAAATAGGTGATAACTGATCACTGATATATGTATTTAATTTAAACATTGCACATATATATATATATATTTTTTAACAACAGTACATGTTATGTGGAAGAACATGTTTAGGTTGTAAAGTCACTTTTGGTTGGATTTAACAAATAATAAACAGAAAAACAGAAAAAATATATATTTATATATATATATATATATGTGTGTGTGTGAATGGATTGTTCTTCATCCTGTAGATCCCGGTGACCTGCAGGCTAGACTTGATCTGACCGTTTACAAAGGCAAACTTTCCCAACACACCAAAACTCCTGACATTTTCACGCTCAGTGAAACCTCCACCAGCACCTACGAGGCTCTCTGCAGGGGGGAGGAGCTCAATATGGCAAGTAGCACATTAACGTTCTGCAATATAACAAATTATACACTATCTATAACCCCAAATCAGAAAAACACATCGGCACAGTATGGAAAATGCTAATAAAACACAGTGTTTCTTACATTTCTTTGACTTTTATTTGATTGCAGACAAGTTTTTTTTATGTTTCATCTAAAAAATTATATATTTTGTGTAAATTAACAGTAATACGGCTATTAGGTCATTCCATAACAGTAAATATATAATTGATTATCCTAAAACATTTTTTTCTGTCAAGCTATGGAAATACCCACCATTATCCTGCTATTCACTCTCTATTAACACTGTAAATATGTTTGTTGAGGTTGATAAATATAAGTTAATTGTTTAAAATGTTCAGTAAATAGTTGAGTAATTGAGAAACAGAAGGAAAAATCTAAAAAAAAAAAAAAAAATTGATTGATTACATAATGTCTGTATTTCCCACTCCATAACTCACTTTTGGGTCTTCAAGTAATATTTAAAGGAGGGATGAAACAAAAAATCGTGCCTACATTTTAACTAATTCTAGAAGGTGAAAAATTACCTGTAAAATGTACTAAATTCATTTGCACTCACTTTGTTTGGATATAATTCACCCCATATTTTGAGTAAAGAGCTGCAGTAAAAGTTTTTTTATAAATAAAGTACATCATTTATTAGCAAAACGGGTTCATCCCCCCAACTTTTACCCACCATCAGTGTGTAGTCTTGCCCACCAGGGCTACCATCTGTATTCTGTACCATGTTAGGGTTTACAGTCTGTCAGTGGTGTTTTAGGCTGTATTTTTCACACTGTAGTGCACACCGGATTTTAAGACACATTATGTGACACTAGTAAGAAACATATGTTTACCTTCTAATTAAGAAAGTCTAACTCCTGCTGGGTAAGTAAAGTAAAGCTAAGCTTAGTAAACAAAACTGTAATTCTTTAGTGCTGGATATTAATCTACACAGATTTCTCTCCTGAAAACTGTTTATTTGGGTGAATAAAGCGCTTCAGTTTACTTACAGTAAGCTTAGATTTACAAATTTCCACTAAGGCTGGGTGCAGCGGCATTAGCATCAGCAGCTAACCGCTAGCCGCAGTTAGAGCTAGTAAACGCCACCCAACAGTGCTACACTGAGGAACCCTGAGTGTTCCAGTGAACCAGAGCAACATTAGCTAGTGGTTTATCCCTTTTAGTGTGTTTTACCACGGTAAACATGCTGGCTACAGTTCAATATACTCGCCTCTGAATGGTGAAAGAGCTAGCACCTAGCACAGTTAGCAGGCAATGCTAATACTGCTCCTGCAGGGCTAGCTAGGGTTAACAGCAGGCTGCAGACCAATAATACCTCTGAACAGTGAAAGAGCTAGTGCTTAGCCCAGTTAGCGGCTAATGCTAATACTGCTCCAGTCTCTGTGTTGGAGAACTAAACTGAAGCTCCTGTATTATAACTCTGTACTTCAGCAGAGTGACTTTACTGCTTCTAAATACCTGACTGTATTAGTGTTCTTTAGAGATCTTTAGAGAAAGTTGTTTCATTGAAAAAACATGTGTTTTATGTCATTGTTATTTATGTCATTTTTTCAATTGTAATCCCCAGAAGTCCAGAAGAAGGAGACAGCTAAGCTGTAGATACAGCACAGGTGGAGGGAATCCTAGACTCATGTACGCTCCAGTGAAGGAGGAAGAGGTGTGGGACGACCCTCCAATCATGACATACCATGACGTTTTCTCAGAAGCAGAGATCGAGCAACTGAAGAACCTCTCCAGGCCTTGGGTAAGCACTGCTTTACAGCATCAGACAGATATTACTAACGTAAAATAAATCCTGGCGTTATATTACCATATTTTTTGCACTATAAGTCACACTTAAAATACTTTAATTTCCCCAAAAATCGACAGTGCGCTTTATAATCCGGTGCTCCTTATATATGAATGCTATCAGTCAGGTATTAAGGAGCAGTAAAGACACTCTGTTAAAGTACAGAGTTATACAGGAGTTTCAGTGAAGTTTCTCCAGCCCTAAGGCTGAAGCAGTATTAGCATAAGCCACTAACGGCACTAAGCGCTAGCTAGCTCTTTCACCATTCAGAGGTGAGCCCCTAACCAAGGCTAGTGCTAGCTGTTAGCTGCTAATGCTAATACTAATACTGTTTTTAAAGAATTACATTAAGTTTTGTTTACTTAGCTTAGCTTAGGTCAACTTAGTTAGCCCCCGCCACCCAGCAGCGAGACCTGCTAAATTAGAAGGAATACAACAATAAAATTATTTTGAATCAATTTATAAGGCTAATTAATGCAGAGATATATGTCTTGGAGAATGTGATAAATGTTAATGTATTACTCATTAAAGGTCTAAAAGATTTTCTGATCACAGTATTAAACAAAAGCAGCTACTGTAAATATTTCTTTTTTATTGTGGACCAAGACTTATATTTAACAAAGATGGAAAAAGTACTGAAATTTGTAATTAAGTAAAAGTACCTTTACTTTGCTAAAATTCTACTCGAGTAAAAGTAAAAAAGTACTCAATTTAAAATGTACTTTGAGTAAAAGTTACATAGTTACTTTTAATCATTTGATGTAAAAAAGTAAAAACAAATCATAAATTAAATAGTTTTTAACGAACTATTATTTCACATAATTGTTTTCCAATGAAATTGGAATTAAATTACTTGTGTCAAAATGTAATTATGTAAAAGTAAAATGACCTATTTTAAAAACTACTTTAAAAATGAGAAATTACTCCTAAAATCTGCTGAATTACAGTAACTTGAGTAAATGTAATTCATTACTTTCCACCTCTGATATTTAAGACTTTTGTGTATGGTATGCTTTTCATACGAATTTATTTTATTTAATTAATTTACACATTAATTATCTTTTCTTTTTCCTAAGCTTGAAAGGTCTAAAGTTTCTACTGAAGATGGATATGGAGGAATTTCATATAATCGCGTGTCACAAACGTTAGTCATTTTATTTTTTTTAAATGCTTCTCACAATACATACTTAGCACATAGCATACTTAGTATTTATGCAAATATATATATATATATAGTCACAGATATATTTATTTTCACAATCAGGTTGGTGGTGAATGGGTCTTGTTGGTTGGTGTAGTATAGTGGGTAACAGCAATACATCACCCCCAAAAGGATAAACTATAATTGTAAAAAAATATATATATTTTATAGACCCTCTATAAAAATAGTTTAATAGAAGGATAGCTTTTGTGTTTGTTATTCATACAGGACAGAGCACCCCTGCTTCCCTTAATCATGATTTTAACAGTGATTAATCACAGGCTATAATTGGAATCAATGCTATTATTATTATTATTATTATTATTAGGGGTTCGAGCACGTAGTGCTAGAAACCCTATTGTAATTGTTCTGATTATTAGGGGTTCGAGCACGTAGTGCTAGAAACCCTATTGTAATTGTTCTGATTATTATTATTATTATTATTATTATTATTATTATTATTATTATTATTATTATTCTTATTCTTTTTCTGCCATAGAAGTGATCGGGCAGAAGAAACCGTAAGGCCTACAGGGCTGAGACTTGGTCATATGGTAGTACTTCTCACCGCTACTCAGATTCAAAAGATGAGCCCGATCGGCCTCAAGGGGGCGCTATGGCGAAGGTCAACGCGTTAGGCCTCGTAACTGCCACGCCCTGATAGCTAGAGCAAAAATTCTTGCACTATATGATTCCTTGGTTAATGGCAAATCAAAAAGGTCAATAGAACCACTAAGCTCCGCCCACTTAGATTTTTTGCTATTTAGCATAATATGCAAAACCTACTTTTGAGAACTTGTCCTAGGGTCATTGACCAATCCTGTCATATTTGGTGTCAAACAACTCAGCAGAGTCCCAACCTCAATAATTATCAAAAAAATTGTGAAATTTGTAAACAATATGGCCGCCATATGCAAATTAATCTTACCGTGGCACACCCAAATTTACTCTAACAGCTGTAAGTTTTGAATGCTTAAACCTACACTAATGCCACTTTAGACCGTTGATGCCAACATGATTCTGAGGTAGCCCGTCAATCTGTGTAGACATACGCCCCCAGGGGGCGGAGCCAAAGCTAAAAATCTGTTTCTCAGGAACCGTACAAGCTATGAAGCTCTCCTTTGGCATGGATCATCTATGGCCTATGTCCTAATGTTTTACAGAAGGAAAATTTGATATGCAAATTTTTGCGATCGTTATTAGCCAATAAGTTTCCAGCAAGCTTTTGACATGCTAAACAATGACCAATCAGGACGATACTTATACCCTACATGTATCTCAGGGCCTTCTATCATCCATTAAAATATGGCGTTGATTGGCCTCAAGGGGGCGCTATAGCAGAAAATCAGTTATATCTAAAGGTACAAGTGGCCTAGGCTTGTTATTCTTTTTGAGTTGTATACTTTGCTGTAGCCTTTACAACTTTGTAATTACATGTATTTACCAAAAATGGAAAAATTTTCATCAGTGGCCAAAAGAGTAAAAATTGCTCTTTTCGAACTTGTCTTTAAGTCCTTAATCAATCAAAATAACTTTGGTCTTGATGCAATCTTGAGACCCTGTAGGTAAATAATTATCAAAAAAATCTTGACATTTTAACTATTTGAGGCCCATAAACCTTGATCAAACATGTACGTGAAAGCCTTTTCAGAGTTATTTGGCCAAAACTCTGTCAAAGTTTAAAACATGCCAAAACTTTTGAAGCTACTAATTAACAATGACATTTGAAGCACATTTGCCAAGTATGAGCCAAATAAGTCTTCAGTAGGCTCTACAGTGAAAAAATAACTATTTTCAATTTATTCTATTTATCGCTATTTTCCAACCTAAATGGACAGAAGACAGGAACCTTTCACCCTATCAACACACAAATTTATACACATATATAGACTGATAATCTGATCTTGATTGCAAATTTTCAGCCAAATCGGACATGTTTTCCCTCTACAACGGCTGGAAAACTACAGCGATTTTGTAGGCCTCAAGCCTGTATTATCGCTTTTTTCAAACCTAAATGGACATAAGTCAGGAACCTTTGACCCTATCGACACAGAAATTGACATACATATATAGACTGATATTGTGATCTTGATTGCAAATTTTGAGCCAAAACAGATATTTTTTGCCTCTAATATGGCCAAAGAGCAACAGCCATTTTGTAGGCCATAAGCCTGTATTATCGCTTTTTTCAAACCTAAATGGACAGAAGTCAGGAACCTTTGACCCTATCAACACACAAATTTACACACATATATATGCAGACCACTTAATCATGAGTACCAATTTGGAGCCCAATCGGACTTTTCTTCTCTTTTTAATAAATAGAAACACACTGATAGGGAATGTTCTGTCTTACTTATAGAGTGATAGATTTCCAGCAGGTTATATGTGGTCTCTTGCTGCGCTCTGGTGGTCATTTGGTGAAACAGCTACATTTGAATTATTCTAAATTAAAGCTCTGCTGAACTTATTTAATCATTTTTGTCTTGCTTAATTGAACATATTTATCCTTCTTGGTCATGCTAGTCAGCCACCTGGGTCATTCTTATTTATGCTCCACCCACTTAATTTTTTTAAAATTTGCATAATATGCAAAACCTACTTTTGAGATCTTGTCTTTGCCTCCTTGACCAATCATGACATGTTTGGTGTCAAACAGTTCAGCAGAGCTTACTCCTCAATAATTATAAAAAAAAAATCTTTACATTTATAAACAATATGGCCGCCATATGCAAATTAGCTTTACCATGGTGCAGTAAAATGTCTTTAACACTTATAACTTTTGAATGCTTAACCTGACACTAATACCACTTCAGACCTTTGATCATTACATGATTCTCAGATACCCTGTCAGTTTAAGTAGACATACACCCCCCCAGGGGGTGGGGCCAATGCTCGATAGCTGTTTCTCTACAACCATACAAGCTATCAAGGTCATCCTTGCCAATTATCATCTATGGCCCATGCACTAATGGTACACCAAATGAAAATTTGATATGGACACTTTTGTGGTCACTATTAGCCAATCACATTCCAGCAAGCTTTTGACAGGCAGAATGTTTATCAGGTCAAAACTTATACACTATATATGGGTTATTTATATGCCCTTTTTATGCCTTGTGTTTTTTGAATTTAAGAACTGAAGTTGTTTCACCAAATGCCCACTAGAGTGCAGCAAGACACCACATAAAACCTGATGAACACTACAGCTCAATTTATCAATGCTTTTCAACTAGTTTACTCACACCACTCATCTAGCATTGTCATTTTGGTCTTTATGGTCACGCTGGTTACCCAGCTTGGTTATCCAGTTTGGTGATGACGGTCAACCAGCAACAGGTTTTAAGCCTAACTGGCCTCCAGGGGCCTCTTTGCCTGTGACGCTCGAACCCCGTAAATCGCCGCTTGCGGCTATATTTATTATTATTATTATTATTCTTATTCTTTTTCTGCCATAGAAGTGATTGGGCAGAAGAAACCGTAAGGCCTACAGGGTTGAGACTTGGTCATATGGTAGTACTTCTCACCGCTACTCAGATTCAAAAGATGAGCCCGATTGGCCTCAAGGGGGCGCTATGGCGAAGGTCAACGCGTTTGGCCTCGTAACTCCTACGCCCTGATAGCTAGAGCAAAAATTCTTGCATTATATGATTCCTTGGTTAATGGCAAATCAAAAAGGTCTATAGAACCACTAAGCTCCGCCCACTTAGATTTTTTGCTATTTAGCATAATATGCAAAACCTACTTTTGAGAACTTGTCCTAGGGTCATTGACCAATCCTGTCATATTTGGTGTCAAACAACTCAGCAGAGTCCCAACCTCAATAATTATCAAAAAAATTGAGAAATTTTTAAACAATATGGCCGCCATATGCAAATTAATCTTACCGTGGCACACCCAAATTTACTCTAACAGCTGTAACTTTTGAATGCTTAAACCTACACTAATGCCACTTTACAACTTTGATGCCAACATGATTCTGAGGTAGCCCGTCAATCTGTGTAGACATACGCCCCCAGGGGGCGGAGCCAAAGCTAAAAATCTGTTTCTCAGGAACCGTACAAGCTATGAAGCTCTCCTTTGACATGTATCATCTATGGCCTATGTCCTAATGTTTTACAAAAGGAAAATTTGATATGCAAATTTTTGCGATCGTTATTAGCCAATCAGATTCCAGCAAGCTTTTGACATGCTAAACAATGACCAATCAGGACGATACTTATACCCTACATGTATCTCAGGGCCTTCTATCATCCATTAAAATATGGCGTTGATTGGCCTCAAGGGGGCGCTATAGCAAAAAAAATAAGTTATATCTAAAGGTACAAGTGGCCTAGGCTTGTTATTCTTTTTTAGTTGTATACTTTGCTGTAGCCTTTACAACTTTGTAATTACATATGTTTACCAAAAATGCAAAGATTTTCATCAGTGGCCAAAAGAGTAAAAATTGCTCTTTTCGAACTTGTCTTTAAGTCCTTAATCAATCAAAACAAATTTGGTCTTCATGCAATCTTGAGACCCTGTAGGTAAATAATTATCAAAAAAATCTTGACATTTTAACTATTTGAGGCCCATAAACCTTGATCAAACATGTACGTGAAAGCCTTTTCAGAGTTATTTGGCCAAAACTCTGTCAAAGTTTAAAACATGCCAAAACTGTCGAATCTACTAATTAACAATGACATTTGAAGTACATGTGCCAAGTATGAGCCAAATAAGTCGCCAGTAGGCTCTACAGTGAAAAAATAACTATTTTCAATTTATTCTATTTATCGCTATTTTCCAACCTAAATGGACAGAAGACAGGAACCTTTCACCCTATCAACACACAAATTTATACACATATATAGACTGATAATCTGATCTTGATTGCAAATTTTCAGCCAAATCGGATATGTTTTGCCTCTACAACGGCTGGAAAACTACAGCGATTTTGTAGGCCTCAAGCCTGTATTATCGCTTTTTTCAAATCTATATGGACAGAAGTCAGGAACCTTTGACCCTATTGACACAGAAATTGACATACATATATAGACTGATATTGTGATCCTGATTGCAAATTTTGAGCCAAATCAGATATTTTTTGCCTCTAATATGGCCAAAGAGCAACAGCCATTTTGTAGGCCATAAGCCTGTATTATCGCTTTTTTCAAGCCTAAATGGACAGAAGTCAGGAACCTTTGACCCTATCAACACACAAATTTACAAACATATATATACAGACCACTTGATCATGAGTACCAATTTGGAGCCCAATCGGACTTTTCTTCTCTTTTTAATAAATAGAAACACACTGATAGGGAATGTTCTGTCTTACTTATAGAGTGATAGATTTCCAGCAGGTTATATGTGGTCTCTTGCTGCGCTCTGGTGGTCATTTGGTGAAACAGTTACAGTTGATTTATTCTAAATAAAAGCTCTGCTGAACTTATTTAATCTTGCTTGTCTTGCTTAATTGAACATCTGTATCCTTCTTGGTCATGCTGGTCAGCCACCTGGGTCATTCTTGTTTATGCTCCACCCAATTTTTTATTTTTTATTTGCATAATATGCAAAACCTACTTTTGAGAACTTGTCTTTGCCTCCTTGTCCAATCATGACATGTTTGGTGTCAAACAGTTCAGCAGAGCTTACTCCTCAATAATTATTAAACAAAATCTTTACATTTATAAACAATATGGCCGCCATATGCAAATTAGTTTTTCCATGGTGCAGTAAAATGACTTTAACACTTATAACTTTTGAATGCTTAACCTAACACTAATACCACTTCAGTCCTTTGATCATTACATGATTCTCAGATACCCTGTCAGTTTAAGTAGACATACACCCCCCCAGGGGGCGGGGCCAATGCTCGATAGCTGTTTCTCTAGAACCATACAAGCTATCAAGGTCATCCTAGCCAATTATCATCTATGGCCCATGCACTAATGGTACACCAAATGAAAATTTGATATGGACACTTTTGTGGTCACTATTAGCCAATCACATTCCAGCAAGCTTTTAACAGGCGGAATGTTAATCAGGTCAAAACTTATATACTATATACGGGTTATTTATATGCCCTTTTTATGCCTTGTGTTTTTTCAATTTAAAAACTGAATTTGTTTCACCAAATGCGCACTAGAGTGCAGTAAGACACCACATAAAACCTGATGAACACTACAGCTCAATTTATCAATGCGTTTCAACTAGTTTACTCACACCACTCATCTAGAATTGCCATTATGGTCTTTATGGTCACACTGGTCACCCAGCTTGGTTATGCTGGCCATCCAGCTTGGTCATGCTGGCCATTCACATTGGTCATTATGGTCATGCTGGTCATTCAGCTTTGTCCTCATAGTAATGGTGGTCTTCCAGCTTGGTCATACTGGCCAACCACCTTTGCCATGCTGGTCATCCAGTTTGGTCATTATGGTCTTCCAGCTTGGTCAATATGGTCAACAAGTTTGTCATCCAGATTAGTCATGCTGGTAATCTAGCTTGGTCTTCACGGTCATGCTGGTCATCCTCATCCAGTTTGGCGATGCCGGTCAACCGGCAACATGTTTTAAGCCTAACTGGCCTCCAGGGGTCTCTTTGCCTGTAACGCTCGAACCCCGTAAATCGCCGCTTGCGGCTATATTTATTATTATTATTATTATTATTATGTATTTCAATTGACACCACTAATATAAATATAATTCCTTTTCTTTTTCTTTTTTTTACTTTTAGACATTTTTTTAAATGGTCTGTGTTATAGATTAATACTACAGTAATCTAAACTATAAAGAAAAACATGTGGAATTTTTCAGTTAACAGCTGTGCCAAGTAAAGAAATTAGTTTAAGAAACGAAGCTCAGTCAATCTGAAAAATTTCAAGAAGTTTGAAAGTAGGGCTCCAGGTGGTCCTGTGATTTAAGGCCCTGCCACTATGATCGGGAGATTGGCAAAATTAGACTGGTTTGAATCCTGTTTATGCAGCTTGCCATCAGCTGCCTGAGCCATGAGAGAGCACAATTGGCCTTGCTCTCTCTGGGTGGGTACAGTGTACAGTAGATGGCGCTCTCTCTTTCCCCTCATCACTTCAAAGGGTGATGCTGATCAGCACAAGGCTGCGTCTGTGAGCTGATGTATCAGAACCGAGTCGCTGCGCTTTTTCCTCCGAGTGTTAGCACTGTGATGCTACTCGGTAATGACACTGACACTTAACAATACTGCACAGGAATGAAAGACCACATTTTACCAGCCTCAAAAACCACAGGTTAACAGCTTAACCCCAGATAAGAGCATCTAAACGCTTCACACAGTATTATTTTGGTTTGTTTAACACTTTTAGTTTACTACATGATTCCTTATGTGTTCTTTCATTGTCTGGAGTGTGTCTAAACTTTTGACTGACACTGTATATGCATGTGTGTGTGTCTGTGTGCATCAGTGTTTGGCTGAAAGACGAAGATGCCCCTGTTGTTTCCAGCGTGAGTCAGAGGCTGTCTGATATAACAGGTCTGGGTATGGAGTCAGCAGAGCCACTGCAGGTTAGTTCAGTTCACCAGTAAACGATCACTGAATCACAAACTACTGTTTTAACTGACTTATCAACATTATAACAATCTAATGTAATGATGTGTATGAAGTATAATAGTATTTCTTACTAATCTGGATGATGTTGTTTTATTTTGCATCTATGCTACGTTCTAATTTTTAATTTTACTTTTATTTTCCAAATCAGAAAAAGTACCACAGTATTAACAATGCAAACAAAAATAAACATTTATTTTTATGCATCCATTCCTGCATTTCAGACTTGCAGCACGTACAGGGGACTGTATTTATAATTGGCAATAATTGGTAATAATTTGGGGGAGTAGAGAGACTCTGAGGAGTAAAGATGGGCAGTTTGTAAGAAATGTGTATCTATCTATCTATCTATCTATCTATCTATCTATCTATCTATCTATCTATCTATCTATCTATCTGTCTGTCTGTCTGTCTGTCTGTCTGATGGTGAATTAGGGGTGGGGATACCCAACCATAATGCAAATAAATGATGTCTGCAGCCAATAGGAGAGATTTGAAAGCTTTAGCATTTTAGCACATCAGTTTTCCACCCATTCTCAAAAGCAGTTAATTACAGTATATTATAAAGTAAGGGCGCTGTAAAATAACAGTAGCATGTTGGCATGTACTGTAAAATCCCCAATAAAACACATTTATTCTACTGTAATGTATTGTCATTCAATAAACAGTCAAATATATAGCACTATATTGCAGAAACTATTTACAGTGTTGTTAAGAGACTTAACATTTTTATCAGGAAATTTATTCTCAGAAAAACTATATGGGGGCCATTTTTGCATTTTTCAAACTGTTCTGTTCACTTTTTTGGATTTGGGATTGTACAAAACAACAAAACAACTTTTTTCCCCTCTTTTTAAAATGTTTCAGGTCTTGAATTATGGCGTTGGTGGACACTTTTCACCACATTATGATACTTTGGTAAGGAAGAACCTGTAGCGATATTAAAAACATAGTATTTCTCGTCTGTTTTCTAAAGCTCTGTTTTTTATAGGAGCGCTCCAGCGACAGCCTTGATGGCGACCGAATGGCAACCATTATGATCTATGTAAGATCACAGGTTTATCTCTCAGTACAGAAGCAACTGTAGGTTGTTGGCTTGAGTCTTGAGTTTGTGAAATCACAGTAAATCTCATAAAATATCATGTTTCCTTCTCCATTACAGCTGAGTGATGTCAGCTATGGAGGATCCACTGTGTTTCCTGAGATAGGAGCTTCAGTAAAGCCGCAGAAGGTATACATACATACATGAGCTGTTATATTAAACCTACACTGTAATTTTTACTGTGTGAAGATTTTGTAAATTAAAAAAGGTATGGAAGGCAAAAATAGTTGGAAACTGTTCTTTTTTTTAGGGATCTGTGGTGATGTGGTATAATCTCCTGCGAAATGGACAAGGAGACTGGAGAAGCCTGCATGGTGGATGCCCAGTCTATCAAGGAAGCAAATGGGGTAAGTCTCTCGTGCTCTACCCAAACTCTGTTTAAGAATAAAGTCCCGCCCTTCAATAGAAAGAGCCAATCAGATTGCTGCTCACACTGCCAGTGACTGGGGGGTCAGCATATCCTCTCTCAGTAAATAGCATCATCATGTAGCTTCAGAGTTCATCACTACACACCTCCAAACGTCATGTAGCTTCAGATTAGATCAACAACAGCAGAGTGTAGAGAGACTCATGGAATGGAGAGCCATTCCTGTACCATTGGCTGCATCCAAGCCCAAGGCATGATCCATCCACCCCCATGTTTAACAGTTGGAGAGGTGTTCTTTTCATGAAATGCAGAACCCTTTTTCTCTAAACATACCTTTGCCATTGTGGCCAATGTTTCTTTAATATTTACTTTTCTAATGATATATTTGTTGTATAATATTTTTTAAAAATAGGCATCTGACATAGGTCACGTCCTCAGTAGGGACTTTACTGTGAAGATTCATTCGTCAAAGTTTAATTTTAACTTCATCAGTCCACAAGATGTATTAAGCTACTGAAAAATGTCTAAAGCTGGATTTTGTGGTGAAATGAGGTGTGTATTTTATCTTTTCTAGTTGCTGTTAAATGGGTTCACGAGCGAGGCCAGGAGTTCAGGAGACAATGTTCTCTGTCTGAGACAGAGTGATGATTCTTTATCTCCATCTCTGGGATCCTTACGGATGTGCCTACAAATCTGTCTACCAGTGGAAGAACATTCTGCAGTCGTACTGTAGATAATAAATCTGTATTTTTGATGTATTTCATAAATTAGCACATGAAGGACTTGTTAACTATATTTCTATTGTCATTGTAAACTGTTGTGCAATATAACATAAAGCTGAATGAACCTGCTTTAAATTGTCATATAATAAATCATGTCAGAATATTTTGAACCCATCCTTGTTTCTACACTCATTGTCCATTATTATACTCATTTGACCCTGTTCTTCAACTATCAGAACCCCACAGAACAACCGCAGAACAGCTACAAATGGATCAGACACAGCAGTGCTGCTGGAGTTTTTAAACACCTCAGTGCCAAGCAGCACTGCTGTATCTGATCCACTCACTGTACCAGCTCAACACTCACTAACACCTCATACACCACCACCATGCTAATCAGTGCTAATCACTGCTGTATCTGATCCACTCACTGTACCAGCTCAACACTCACTAACACCTCATACACCACCACCATGCTAATCAGTGCTAATCACTGCTGTATCTGATCCACTCACTGTACCACCAGCTCAACACTCACTAACACCTCATACACCACCACCATGCTAATCAGTGCTAATCACTGCTGTATCTGATCCACTCACTGTACCACCAGCTCAAAACTCACTAACACCTCATACACCACCACCATGCTAATCACTGCTAATCACTGCTGTATCTGATCCACTCACTGTACCAGCTCAACACTCACTAACACCTCATACACCACCACCATGCTAATCACTGCTAATCACTGCTGTATCTGATCCACTCACTGTACCACCAGCTCAACACACACTAACACCTCATACACCACCACCATGCTAATCACTGCTAATCACTGCTGTATCTGATCCACTCACTGTACCACCAGCTCAACACTCACTAACACCTCATACACCACCACCATGCTAATCACTGCTAATCACTGCTGTATCTGATCCACTCACTGTACCACCAGCTCAACACTCACTAACACCTCATACACCACCACCATGCTAATCACTGCTAATCACTGCTGTATCTGATCCACTCACTGTACCACCAGCTCAACACTCACTAACACCTCATACACCACCACCATGCTAATCACTGCTAATCACTGCTGTATCTGATCCACTCACTGTACCACCAGCTCAACACTCACTAACACCTCATACACCACCACCATGCTAATCACTGCTGTATCTGATCCACTCACTGTACCAGCTCAACACTCACTAACACCTCATACACCACCACCATGCTAATCAGTGCTAATCACTGCTGTATCTGATCCACTCACTGTACCAGATCAACACACACTAACACCTCATACACCACCACCATGCTAATCACTGCTAATCACTGCTGTATCTGATCCACTCACTGTACCACCAGCTCAACACTCACTAACACCTCATACACCACCACCATGCTAATCACTGCTAATCACTGCTGTATCTGATCCACTCACTGTACCACCAGCTCAACACACACTAACACCTCATACACCACCACCATGCTAATCACTGCTAATCACTGCTGTATCTGATCCACTCACTGTACCACCAGCTCAACACTCACTAACACCTCATACACCACCACCATGCTAATCACTGCTAATCACTGCTGTATCTGATTCACTCACTGTACCACCAGCTCAAAACTCACTAACACCTCATACACCACCACCATGCTAATCACTGCTAATCACTGCTGTATCTGATTCACTCACTGTACCACCAGCTCAAAACTCACTAACACCTCATACACCACCACCATGCTAATCAGTGCTAATCACTGCTGTATCTGATCCACTCACTGTACCACCAGCTCAACACTCACTAACACCTCATACACCACCACCATGCTAATCACTGCTAATCACTGCTGTATCTGATCCACTCACTGTACCAGCTCAAAACTCACTAACACCTCATACACCACCACCATGCTAATCAGTGCTAATCACTGCTGTATCTGATTCACTCACTGTACCACCAGCTCAACACTCACTAACACCTCATACACCACCACCATGCTAATCACTGCTAATCACTGCTGTATCTGATTCACTCACTGTACCACCAGCTCAACACACACTAACACCTCATACACCACCACCATGCTAATCACTGCTAATCACTGCAGTGCTTAGAATAGTGACCCACCACCCAAATAATAATAGCTGCTCTGTGGTGGTCTCCTCTGTGGGGTTCTGATCATAAAAAGAAGGATATAAATGAAGAACCATATTTTTCCACTATAAGGTGCACTATCAATAAACGTCTATTTTCTGGTCTGTTTTCATACTTAAGGCGCATTGGATTATAATAGTAGGAACAGGGTTTTCCTGTTCAAGTTTTCCTTCTAAATTCAGCAGACCTGTAAAGCTGAGCTACGTAAACAAATTAGTACTTAAAAAAAAAAACTTTCAGATGAGTCAGAAAAGTAAAACGAGCACTGGATATTAATTTACACAGATTTCTCTCCTAAAACTGTTTATTTGGGTGAGTAAAGCTCTTCTGTTTATGTACAGTAAGCTTAGATTTACAGATTTCCTTGGTAAGCTGAAGCATTAGCATTAGCGTCTTAAAAGCTAGCAGTTAGCGGCTAATGGTGCCTGACAACACTACACTGAGGAACCCTGAGTGTTCTTATAAAGCCAGGGAGATATTATATAGCGGTTCGTCCCACGTAGCTTGTATTAACACGGTAAAAACAAAGACTACAGACTGATATACTCGCCTCAGCAAACAAGCTAGCGCTTCCAGGGTTAGCAGCTAATGCTAATGCACCAACTAAACTCAACTGAAACTCAAGATTCAAGATTCAAGATTTTTATTGTCACGTCACAGAGTACAGGTGTACATGTGAGTGAAAAACTTGGGTGCAGATTCCCACCAATGCGCAAAGAATAATATTTACAAGAGAGTAATAAAATAATATAAAATATATAAAAATAGGACATACAGATAACTTACAGTATAAACACTATTTACAATACACTTAATTACAATAAACATGATAACTTACACTATAGACAAATATTGCACAGAACAGATATGCACAGATGTAGATATGGATAGTGTGGAAGTAGTCAGTATGTCACAGTATAGCTATGAGTAAGTGCAGGTAAGGAATGAGTTGAGTGGGGAGTGCAGGGGGCAGAATGCTGTATAATATGGAAAAGTCTGATAGATGCAGTGTAAAGTAAAGTGCAGGGTGCAGAGTTTGTATGGGTGTCAGTGGGGTGGGTTGGGCAGAACACCGTTCTACTGGCTATTCCACAGCCTGGTTGCTTGGGGGAAGAAGCTGTCTCGGAACCGGCTGGTTCTGGTCTTCAAGCTTCTGAGCCTCCTTCCACTCGGCAGCTGTGAGAACAGGGAATGGCTTGGATGGAACGGGTCCTTCATGATCTTTTTGGATTTCCTCAGGCAGCGGTTGGTGTATAAATCCAAAAGGTTTGGGAGCTCAACCCCAGTGATGTACTGCGCTGTGCGCACAACCCTCTGCAGGGATTTCCGCTCCAGAGCAGTACAGTTCCCATACCAGGTGGTGATGCTGCCCGTCAGAATGCTTTCCACAGTGCAGGTGTAGAAAGTCCTGAGGATGCTGGGGTTCAGACCAAACCTCCTCAGCCGTCTGAGGAAGTACAGGCGTTGTTGTGCCTTCTTCACCACCCGTGTGGTGTGTTCTGTCCATGTCAGATCCTCGCTGATGTGAACACCCAGAAACTTGAAGCTGCTGACCCTCTCCACCGCAGTCCCGTTGATGGAGATCGACGAGTATGCTTTCTCCTGCTTCCTGAAGTCCACGATCAGCTCCTTGGTCTTGCTGACGTTTAGAGAGAGGTTATTCTCCTGGCACCAGTTTTCCAGGATGTTAACCTCCTCTCTGTAGGCCGATTCGTCGTTGTTTGAGATCAGGCCAACAATTGTTGTGTCGTCAGCAAATTTGATGATGACATTGGAGCTGTGTCTGGCTGTGCAGTCGTGGGTGTACAGGGAGTACAGGAGCGGGCTGAGCACACAGCCCTGGGGCGCTCCGATGTTGAGGGTCAGTGAGGAGGATGTGATGTTGCCCATCCTCACCACCTGCTGTCGGTCTGACAGGAAGTTCAGGATCCAGCTGCACAGTGTGCTGTTCAGACCCAGATCCCGGAGCTTGATGTCGAGCCTCGAGGGAACGATGGTGTTGAATGCTGAACTGTAGTCCACAAACAGCATTCTCACATACGTGTCCTTCTTGTCCAGGTGAGAGAGGGCAGTGTGCAGGGTCAGGGCGATCGCATCGTCAGTGGATCTGTTCTGCCTGTATGCAAACTGCAGTGGGTCCAGGGTGGCAGGCAGTGAGGAACAGATGATATCCCTAACCAGCCTCTCAAAGCATTTGCTTATGATGGAGGTTAGGGCAACAGGTCGCCAGTCATTCAGACAGGTGGTGTGGGCAGTCTTTGGAACTGGCACAATGGTGGCCAGTTTAAAGCAAGCTGTATAAAGCTGTACTTCAGTGAAGTGGTTTTACTGCTCCTTAATACCTGACTGATAAATTTTATATATAAGGCGCACTGAGGATTTTTGGGATAAATAAAGGATTTTAAGTGCACCTTATAGTGTGAAAAATACGGTATTCAGAGAAACAGATGCAGGACTACGGTCTGTAATAATAGAATTGAACAGTGGAGCTGAAGAAAAGGAGTGTAGAAACAAGAAGGCGGTCATAATATTCTGAAATTACTGTATTTTTTCCAAATAAATGAAACACATAAACACAATTCTTAGTCTAGTAAGAAAGTAAACTAAAACACAGAAATGCAGAAAAGATTTTAATCATGTGAAAATGAGGCACCTGAAATGAATTCAGTTCATTTCTGCGTCACATTTTTAAATCTAAACAGAAGATATAGACTGGATTTACCTCAGTACCAGGAAAGCATTATAAACACATAATTACATTCAGTTTCTGTTTAAATTAGCTTTTATTTATAGAAGTGCATTTATCTTTATACATTATGTGAGACTATTAAACACAAAGCTTATTACTCACAGACATTTTAGCCAGATGTGCTTATTATTTTAATATACAAATAATATAATACACAAATATATTTGTACACAAATACAACAATAATATATTATATAATATATTTTTTTAGAGAAACATTTATTCAACAACTAAAGGCTAGCTTAAATATCACCACAAATAAAAGGCTAGCTTAAATATAAGCACTAAGACCAGCTCTGAGTTCACTAGCAGAGTTCATGATAATGCTGTACATTGAAAAATCAATATTCTAATAATGTATAAATCACATAAACTAAATAAGCCAGAGCATATATAATCAGTCATTTTGTTCTTCAGTAACTAATAAAGTTAAATATGAAATATTTACTATAAATATTTAAGAGGAAATCTACACTCACCAACCACTTTATTAGGTACACCGGTCCATCTGCACATTAACGCAAATGTCGAATCAGCCAATCACATGGCAGCAACATAATTTAATACTATTTAATAACTTAATGCAATTGAATATTTTTTCTCAGCTAACTTAAAAATCCCAATCAGGAGAGAAATTTCACAATTGTTTTGTAGTGTAGAATTGTACACTTTTTTTCTGTATATGACTCTAATGCGTCTCCTGTAAGAGTTTGGCTGTGACCGAAATGGCTCCCTATTTACTAGTTAGGGCACTATTGAGTATGTCAGCCATTTTTCTTTGAGTGTCCGAATCGTAAGGGGGGATTCGAACGTGATTTTGAGGGCACTAAAAACTCCCATAATGCATCATGATTTATAGTAAACATCGCTGCTTACTAAGCGAGCTAAATGTGTCCCAAAATGCTTTGCGGGTCTCGCTACTAAGCAACAGACAGCCGAAGAAACAGAGCGGACAGCGAGCCACCAGGGTTGCCAGATTGTTACAGTGGGATTCAGATAAAACCAATTCACAGGGAAAAACGTGTTATAAATCCACAAAATTACTGAGAAAACCACCCAAACAGCTGATGTTCATCATATTAACAATATTACAGGGTTTATTCCAACATGATCTTAACTAAAAACATCTTAAATATCTTAAATATCACTGATTACAAAAAATGATATTTAAATGAGTTTATCTGCATATTTGTATTATGTGTTTTGTGCCTTGTATCATTGGACACATGAAACAGAAACGTAAAAACAGTATATAAAAACAACGTTGCCAGCAATGAAAGAAAGAAATAACTCACATAATAACGACCCCAGTGATACACAAAAAAGAAATCACATAATAACGAACATAAACACAGCTTCAAATTTCCATCAGCAGGACTAAAAAATCTGTCTCTGCAGGGTTAGATATCTAACTACAACACTGATGAGTACCCTTTCCATCAGCAGGACTAAAAAATCTGTCTCTGCAGGGTTAGATATCTAACTATAACACTGATGAGTACCCTTTCCATCAGCAGGACTAAAAGCCCTGTCTCTGCAGGGTTAGATATCTAACTACAACACTGATGAGTACCCTTTCCATCAGCAGGACTAAAAAATCTGTCTCTGCAGGGTTAGATATCTAACTATAACACTGATGAGTACCCTTTCCATCAGCAGGACTAAAAGCCCTGTCTCTGCAGGGTTAGATATCTAACTATAACACTGATGAGTACCCTTTCCATCAGCAGGACTAAAAAATCTGTCTCTGCAGGGTTAGATATCTAACTATAACACTGATGAGTACCCTTTCCATCAGCAGGATTAAAAGCTCTGTCTCTGCAGGGTTAGATATCTAACTATAACGCTGATGAGTACCCTTTCCATCAGCAGGACTAAAAGCTCTGTCTCTGCAGGGTTAGATATCTAACTATAACACCGCTGGGTTAAATTTCCAAACTCTTTACACTTGGTAGTTTTGTTCACCTGTCAAATCACAGCGTTTCCTCCAGACAATTTCAGCTACAACTCGACATTTGGCATAAAACCACCCATTCTGGCAACAGTGCGAGCCGGTGTACGCTGCTATTTTTAAGGTTTTCTTCATGTAGTTCAGTAATGTGAGGATCATCTTTTAAACAGCGTAAAAATGACAAACAGATAAATAACATCATGATCAGCTCAGAGCTTCACTAACTTTAATTCAGAGCTCAGTTCAGTGTGTTTATGGAGTTTTAAACACGGCTCAGCCCCCCCCCCCCCCCACCTGTGTGTGTGTATGCGACCGGTGCTGGCGCATGATAATGATGAGGGTGTGTCCAAATTCACTCCTGTTTTACCACTAATTAGTGAACTACATAGTATCTCCCCACATAGCGCAACACTAATGAGGGAGTAGGGAGCCATTTCGGTCACAGCCTTTGTCTTATTCAGATGGTTCTAACTAATCTTTATCAATAAGAACACTCCAAAGGGTGATGTTGATCAGTACAAGGCTGCGTCTGTGAGCTGATGTATCAGAACCGAGTCGCTGCGCTTTCCTCCGAGGGCGCTGTGATGCTGCTCGGCAATGCTGCATCAACAGCAGTTCAAAAAGAGGTGGAGTCTGACTTCACATGTATTGGAGAAGGCATGTGTTAGTCTTCATTAAATTAGGCAGAAATGTGATAAAAATTAGAAATAAAATTATGTAGAAAAACATTGTTTTTTTTTGCAGTGTTACATTTTAGTTCTCTATATAAAGTCAAAATAAATTAACTATATGAGAGTGATTAAAAAGGGTTAAAATTAAATTGATTTCAGGTATATGATGGGTAATATTTATATATCACTCCCATCCTATACTTTATAAATGACTGTAATGTAACAAGCATCCATAAAAAAACAGATAAATCCTGCTGTTGTTTGTAGCACTGTCACAGTTTTGTGGTACATGGGTATATATATATATACAGTTGTGGTCAAAAGTTTACATACACTTGTAAAAAAACATAATGTTATGGCTGTCTTGAGTTTTCAATAAGTTCTACAACTCTTATTTTTCTGTGATAGAGTGATCGGAACACATACATGTTTGTCACAAAAAACAGTCATAAAATTTGGTTCTTTCATAAATTTATTATGGGTCTGCTGAAAATGTCACCAAATCTGCTGGGTCAAAAATATACATACAGCAACAAAATTTGTCAATTTTGGTGATGTAGCGAGTTGTGTCAATCAAATTAGCTTCATGTCATGGCCTCTTCACTTCTTGTAAGTGATTCTGATTGACTACAGCTGTTGACTTCTCATGAGCCCATTTAAATAGGGCTCATTTGACCCAGTGATTAGACTCAGCTACAAAAGCTACAATGGGAAAGTCAAAGGAACTCAGTGTGGATCTGAAAAAGCGAATTATTGACTTGAACAAGTCAGGGAAGTCACTTGGAGCCATTTCAAAGCAGCTACAGGTCCCAAGAGCAACTGTGCAGACAATTATACGCAAGTATAAAGTGCATGGAACAGTTGTGTCACTGCCACGATCAGGAAGAAAACGCAAGCTATCACATGCTGCCGAGAGGAGATTGGTCAGGATGGTCAAGAGTCAACCAAGAATCACCAAGAAGCAGGTCTGCAAGGATTTGGAAGCTGATGGAACACAGGTGTCAGTCTCCACAGTCAAGCGTGTTTTACATCGCCATGGACTGAGAGGCTGCCGTGCAAGAAAGAAGCCCTTGCTCCAGAAAAGGCACCTTAAGACTCGGCTGAAGTTTGCTGCTGATCACATGGACAAAGATAAAACCTTCTGGAGGAAAGTTCTCTGGTCAGACGAAACAAAAATTGAGCTGTTTGGCCACAACACCCAGCAATATGTTTGGAGGAGAAAAGGTGAGGCCTTTAATCCCAGGAACACCATGCCTACTGTCAAGCATGGTGGTGGTAGTATTATGCTCTGGGGATGTTTTGCTGCCAGTGGAACTGGTTCTTTGCAGAAAGTAAATGGGATAATGAAGAAGGAGGATTACCTCCAAATTCTGCAGGAAAACTTAAAACCATCAGCCCGAAGGTTGGGTCTTGGGCGCAGTTGGGTGTTCCAACAAGACAATGACCCAAAACACACATCAAAAGTGGTAAAGGAATGGCTAAACCAGGCTAGAATTAAGGTTTTAGAATGGCCTTCCCAAAGTCCTGACTTAAACCCCATTGAGAACATGTGGACAGTGCTAAAGAAACGGGTTCATGCAAGAAAACCATCACATTTAGCTGAACTGCACCAATTCTGTCAAGAAGAGTGGTCAAACATTCGACCTGAAGCTTGCCAGGAGCTTGTGGATGGCTACCAAAAGCGCCAAGTTGCCGTGAAAATGGCCAAGGGACATGTAACCAAATACTAATGTTGCTGTATGTATATTTTTGACCCAGCAGATTTGGTGACATTTTCAGCAGACCCATAATAAATTTATGAAAGAACCAAATTTTATGTTTTATGTTTTTTGTGACAAACATGTATGTGTTCCGATCACTCTATCACAGAAAAATAAGAGTTGTAGAACTTATTGAAAACTCAAGACAGCCATAACATTATGTTTTTTTACAAGTGTATGTAAACTTTTGACCACAACTGTATATATATATATATATATATATATATATATATATATATATATATATACACTGACTTCCATTTAAATACATTCATCAACAAAATATATTTGCACCCAGAACTGACAGTAATGAAAGTTAATGCACAGTCATACCAGACTGTCATCCACTGTAAACCAACAGAGATCCACGTAAACACAATAGCGAGTGGAAATGGAGGAGCTACTGAACGAGATGTCATGTGACCGATAAAGCCAAAAAACTCACTGGTCCTCCTGTTTTATCACTAAAGAGTAAAAGTGTGAAATATTCTACACAGATGTCCCCCTGAGAAAGTAATCCCGTCCAGCCCGGCAGCGAGTCATATTCAGTGACGAGTCACACTTTTGTCTTAGTGGAGGCAACCAGCAAATCTGATTAGCTTTGATCTTCACAGGCACATTAAAAGCCTGAAACAAAACTGCTGCTTTCTCAAGATCTTGCCTGGAAGACACAGATGCTTTTCCATGGTCAGCCGGGTTCACCAGACCTATTCATGGTTTCATCTATGCTGCAAAATCTGCAGGAGAATATTTAAACTGCATGGGATGGATTATCGCAGGACACCATTAGGAACCTCTACTACCTCTACTAGAAACTCCAAGCTGAGACGTCTGACATGTTGTGCTACACATGCATTACACACTACTTCTGTATGTGCAGCTCAGTTCATTTTGTTTTTAATCATAATGTTTATACAAATGACCTGGAATAGATGTAACACTTTTCAATTTACAAAGTAAATTTAGTGCATCCCCTTTTAGTGTACAAATAATTAGAAGTACTGCTGGTCTGGGCACCATTGATTCCTGACTGGGAATTTAAACGTCATTAGATGAGTGGAGAAAAAGCTTCTTCTCTATCTTGGCTCATCCCTCTGTCAGTCTATCTTGTCCTCCTCCCCCTCTCTGGTGTCCCTCTCTCGAGGTGGTGCCATGGCTCTGTCTAAACACCAGTCCGGGCTCTTGGTCGGCCAGCCGTTTAAAGCCTGGCTGAAGTGCAGGGCAGAGCTGAAGGGTGGCAGGCGGGACATCTCGGAGAGTTTGGTCATGGAAGTTGACTGGGCAGAAAAGAGGGGGAACTGCGCTGGGATTGGATGGGCTTGGGGAAAGGGGAGGGGCTTTTGGAAGCAGTACGGGAGGAGGAGAGGGTGAGGGAGGGAGGGAACAGCTGTTGAGAGACAACATACACACAAATATCAGTCATACTGATTTTAAGAGCCACTAAACCCTAAAACCATATTTTTTTAAATTAATAGCTGAAATTTTAACCTTAATTGTGGTCATTTTCACCTCTGTAGTACCTCTCAGGTTCAACTGTGCTATAGAAAAGGATGACGTGTTCGTGTGTGTTTCTCTTATATGTAATTGAGTCGGTGATGGAATTGAACATATCCACAGGTTTGGGGGTATCCAGGAAAAATCTGGAACTGAGCTTTGTATGGAGTGAATATGTGGCCAAAAAAACAAATATACAGCAAATATATATTTTAAATATACTTTATTATTCTTTAAAAAAGATTTCAGATTGGATTTTTGTGGATTTCCTGTGAATTTTTATGGTTTTCACTCTCTTTTTGCTTCTGTTTCATTTTTTTTTTTGGTTCTGAGTTTTGGCACAGTTTTTTTCACGGGTGGGGCAGGGTTTTAAAGAAGGTTTCCCTCTTAAATCTCCATTGGTTACCAGATTTTGGACTGATGGGTACCCTGAACCCTTGTCTGAGACTGTAAGCTCCTTACACTTTTTCCTTTTTATTCTTAAAATTTTGATTGTGGATTAAAATGTTTTGTCTAGAACTTTTGCCACAAAATTCACTTCTATACCTTTGTTCTTACAACTTTCCTCAGAATGACGAACCCTTTTCTTTTCTATTCTTTTCAAAGTTAAAACCGCTTTAAGTGTTAATTCAAAAAGTCCCTTTTGCTGTCTTACTTTGGGTTCAACATAAAAAAAAATATTTTGGCGACCCAATTCAAAAGCTTTAGGAAGAATGTGTAATGTGTATAAAAAAACTGAAATAGCTTTAATACCCTTGTCCAGAGATGAGCTGTAGAGTGACCCATCAGATGGAAAGAGGGGGAACTGGAGAGACGGTGTAGAGTGGACCACCTGAGAAAAAGAGAGATAAAGAGATAAAAAAAGAGATAAACCTTTATGTCATCCAATATTCGCTAGGCTATTATTTCTATGAATGATCTATGATCATTATTCACACACACACACACACACACACACACACACCTGTTGGCAGGTAGGGAGGCTGGGGTAGTTGACCAGTATCAGTTTGCTGAAGTTGAACTTATAAGTGAATCTTTTTCCTTTGGTCTTGTGTAAAATCCGTTTATTGTAGTAATATCTGTCAGAAATGAACAAAATGAAGAAAAAAAATACTATTAATATTTACATCAAACACAGCAACATCTGGAGAGAACAGGTGACCCATTCCAGTATTAAAAAAACACAAGCTAACTTTCATATAGATAAACGGATCTTCTTTTCATTCACTTTAACTCTTTTCAGCATTAAAGTAACAATTTAGAGAGTTAACTGTGTGTTAACCCTTTCAGATCTGAATTATGTACAAAAAATAAGACACCACTATCTTAATATAAAATTGCTGTTTTTGTTTGTTTTTTTCATCACAATGGGCGGGGCTAAGCTAAGCTACTGTTTCATTGGCTGGTTTATGATCTATTCTGATGGACATCAGGTCTCAGTTAGTGTTCTGTGCAGCAAAACTTTTTTCTTTTGACAAAAAAGAAACTACACAATGTCTATTGTAATGGATGCAGGGTATGAAATGGTCAAAAAGGTACTCTGGCAAGGTTTTATGAGTTTAACTATTTTAGAAGTGAGTCTGGAGTTTTAAAAACATGATAAAGAGTTGTCTGTGTCAAAACCACCATGGGGCAGTTTTCCAAACAGAGATTAGGCCAATGTGGAGAAGAGTTGAGCCTGTCAATCATATTTTGCATCAACCAATTAAATATTTGCTCTTCGGCTTTGATCATATTTTGCATTGACTAATTGCAGAGTAGAACAACCTATCCATATTTGTTTTGCATCAGCCAATCTAGATGTTGTTAGGTTATTTAACTTCCAAATTTGCAAATCTGCATTGCATCTTGCACTTCCATAACCTATGAAAAATCTAGAGGATTGTTCTAGCCTACAATTGGTCAATGCAGAATGTGAATATGGATAAGAGCAAGAATTGAATTGGTTGATGCAAAACATGATTGACAGGGTCATGTCTCAGGTCTGCAGCATTACCCCCCTCCACATTAAAAGCTCTTCCTTATACATGAGAAATACTTAACGCTTTTTTCCAAATTTAAAGAATTGGTTGATGGCCAAAATTACAGACAGGAACTGTACACTTTTGATGAGGGGTAAAACGATTAATCGAGTAACTTGAGTTACTTCATTAAAAAAAAAAAATTGATCTAGTAATTTTCTGTGACTCGAGAATTCGTTTATTTAATTTTAAAACTCAGAGCCCGGAATTTCGCACTGAATTTTCGGGAAATGTCTTTGTTTTTTCTTGTGTATTTAAATTGCTCTTTAAGCTAGCAAATATGTTTTTTTCTAATTACCCGGTTCATAGACTGTGTATAGCTGGACAGAGCATCGTCTCTCAAAAGTGAAGCCACCACAGGTCGGGCGCCCCCTGCTGTTCGGTTTCAGAAAGCTGTGTAACTCCACCCATCCCCATAGGTTTCAATGATAAAACAGAACAACTTTCAATCACGTTTTTTTCTAATATACTGTAATTCTACCTCCATTATTTAAATGCAGCAGCTAGTGTAACCTCTGCTTATATTGTTACATTTTTATATCCCCACAGAATTCGTTTTTTAAAATGTTATTCAGCTCTATTCAAAAAAGGTGTGGTTATTGTAAAAGGGCTGGTTATGGGCGGGACCAATAACAGACCGTCAGCTCCGCTCTGCTCCGCAGCCTGTGACCTCGAGGCAGCCCTCAGGGGCGGGGTTATTTAAATGAGTAGGCGGTCTCTCCACAGTCTTTCTCCCTCCTCTGGTCTCTACTGCGCTCTACAGACTCGGGTTTCAGGATCGCCAACATGGAGGAAGATTTTGGCTTCATTTTCATTGAATGAATAGGAACGGAGACACGAAATCCATCTTTTTTTACAGTCTCTGACTCGATTAATCACACTGATTTTTCTATAGAGTACTCGATTATTAAAAAATAATCTAAACATGTCACAGGCGGTGTTTACTGTACCTCAGTGCTCTGCTGAGTTTATCATAGTTCATGTGTGGCTTTCCCTTCCTCTCTCCCCACAGTTTAGCCAATCGCTCGGGGTCTCTGATCACAAACTCTCCCCATTCGCCGCCCCAGCTGATGGCTCCGCCCTCGCCCCGTCCCAGCAGCTCCAAGAGGAAGTGCCACAGCTGCACTTGGCGAGACCCAGGCGACCAGGCCGGTTTATAGGCCCAATCAGGAAACAGCACTGCTGGAGAGAGAGCAGAGACATACAGACATTAACCAATCAGCAATAACCTGTTTCAAACCTGTTTTAAACCCCTCTGATTTTTGCTGACTACACTCTTAGCTCAAATCTAAAAAAAGCTAAAAAAAAAAGTGGAGGAGTAGTTCGGGAGGGGCACTGGGTGATGTATGGGTTTAGAGGCGGGGCAGGAGGGAGAGCTGATTGGCTGAGCTGCAGGAGAGCACAGTTAAACCTGAGAGGACGCTGCAGAGGCAGAAATGACCACAATAAAAGTGTTTTTTTTATGGTTATGAAATGTTATATTTTTTTAAGCAGGACTGGTATTTTTTACTACTTAAAAAAAACACATTTCAGCTTTTAATGTAAAAAACATGGTTTATGGCTCAGCGGCTCTTTAACCAGTCAATAGGAACATTACTTTCTGATGAAAGGGAACCTGTTTCAGTAGATTACAACTTTAAATAATGCTCTATTACAGAGATTTGTATTGTTGTTTACAATCTTAACAGTACATTTCCATGCTTATATACAGTATTTCACTATCAAACACAAACTAATAAAATTAAATGTTATTTCCATCTGAGTTGTGGGCTTATCAACTCAAGTTAAAGGTTAGTTTAATGAAGTAAAAATGCTTATTTATAATGAAGGGTGTATTTGGAGATTTACCTGCTGTGGTAAATTACCCTACAATATCAATTACTATAAGTATTTTGAGTTAGGTGAACATTTGTTGTCATTTTAGAAATGCAATAACATAATGTAATGTTTTGTAAAAAAAAAAATAAGGTTTAATATAATACACTTAATTTAAAGCTTTTTAATTCTAAAGCTTTTAAACTCTAATTTTAAAAAGTCGAAAATGTTTTGACTAGACTAGGGTTTTCTATTAGAGTTAAAATGTAATTTAGTTGGTTAAAAGTAAGTGATTCATGTAGAACAGACCTGAAAACGTGTGCAACACTCCCTGTTCTGATTGGATAAAAAGTATTTTTTTTCTATTTCTATAAATATGATGTGTTTTTTTCTAAAATGCACAGTATTGTAAAAAGTTACATTGTTATAAATATTATGTTGCCATTATATTGTCACAGCCCTATTAAAAATGATACCTGTGTTCTAGTCTAGGCTGCATTCTGCATGGGCTGCAACTCTTCACTCAAAACTCAAAGTCTCTTAATATACAGCCGAGAAATGTAGCACATGATTTATATTTACAGTAATTATTGTTATCTAAATCAGTACTAGGCTACTCTACTGTTCAACAGTCTGTATGACAATCATTATAAATTATTTTTTAATATATTGTTTTTTTTATGAAGCAGTGTTTCTGTAGGTTGTTCACTATTGTAGGAAATCCTTCTCCGCAGCACCTTGATTTTCACCCTTTTTATCACTTCTGTCACTATTAGTCTGGTATATACATTAATAATAGTGGTGACTTGCTAACTAAACTAAACTAAACTTTTTTTTAAAACTAAAAAAAAAAAAAAAAAAAACGTAGAATAACAGTTCCGGCTAACTGCTGCTCTTATAATAACATTTAGGAAACGTGGCAAAAAACGAATTTACTGGAAAAAAAGTGACGTCCTGTTTAAAAAGCAACAGACGTTGTTCATTTTTAACATTTCTAACACATTTATGGTGTTTTTTACTCACATTGTCTCTCCCACAACCCTAATCCTTTACAGCTTCAAAAACATGTGTTATGCAAATTAGGCGATGACGTCATTTAGCGACTTCTAGCGACTTTTAGGACAGCCAA